>NW_015373882.1:39756-191688 GCF_001272555.1 Dufourea novaeangliae | reverse complement strand
CTACATATCTATTACTACAAACAGTTTCAGTAATTAGTAAGAAATCGGAAATTAATAATTGGAAGTTAGAAATCAAAACAGGACGATAAGAATCTATTCTGACAGTAGGTTTGTGCACCCACGAACGAGCTCTGAAAGACCTTACTGTTGAACGCCAGTTTCCACGGCTGACAGAGCCGAATAGGAGCACAGGTTCGTCTCGCGAAATCCCGTGGGGATTTAGATTTCGATTTCGATCTCGCGAAAGGCAAACATGTTGCTACGCGACACTGGGTACAGCGAACGCTCGGAAAAATTATAATTGCTTCCCTTACAAAGACAGACCGGCAACGCGTAAAGTTCCCAAAGAACCCATTTCTCGGGGCATACAAAATTCAAGGAACACACCCAATTTCCATGTTTCACGAGCTTATCACAGGGGACGGTGCTTTCGCACTGTTAACGTCTATTACAGGCGAAAGCCCGAAAAATTAACGAGCCGCGTTAAACGCACCGTGGGCGAGAGAGCCAGTTTCTGAATAATTTCTGAACACACACACGCGCCATTTTAGGGGGTGGGGGGGGGGGGTGGAAGCAGTGGGTGTAAAGGGAAAATAAAACGAAAAGAAACACGCAAATGAATGGAAGAGATTGACAAAACGGTGCGACGACAGCGGTAGATCAACATTTTAAAGAGACCGAGATATATTGTGTTCCCGGTTGAAAGGCTCTCCCTGTGGCTGTGAGCATGGTGATGAATCCGTGGCTGCAAAATCCACGGTGTAAGAACACCGAACAACCCTGTCGGTTGGACAAAGGCTACCCGCAGAGTGCTTACAAACTAGTCATAAAGGCGCGGACCTGGCGCCCATTAACAGACAAATGTTCATTGGAAGAGAAACGAGTTACCGGTATTATGGCGGTCCGCCGCGTTTCCTTTGAACTCGAAAACATTTCGCAACGACCCAGCCCCGGCCGGTAGTTCCGACGGCGACGACGACGACGACGACGACGACGTCACGAATATAAATCCTTCGTGGAACAGTTGGAACGATTGTAGACGATTGGCGCGGCAGGAACAACGTGCCATGGAATTTCATTTGAATAGAATTGTCAGTTTCAATGAGAACGTCTACTGTTTGCTTTCTGCTGAGCTGTTTAGAGGGTAAGTCTGTCGAGTTAATTAGAGGATAGGCTGTACGAATGGCTTCGTCGCTTCGTGGAGCCGTACTTTACTTTGAAGACGGATATTATGCAGGTATTTCTTTGAACGAAACAACATCGGCCCAACATCTGACAGGAATTGTGATTCTGGGTGAAAATGGCCTGTTAACACTAGAACTACGGACGATAAACGTATATTTGCATCGATCGATGGATAAACGTGAAAAACTTATGAAAATTTAGAAATTTAGAAATTCACTAATTTCTTCAGTTTCGTATCGTAATAAAAGGTGTATAAGATCTGAGAAAATCGTCGTTGGAAGAGTGTATTGACAAGTCATTTTGATTTGCTCGGTAGTTCTAGTGTTAAGTTTGCGTATGTACACACTTCGTTGAGGAATTATTAATTTCAGGCAGGTGAATGTGTCTAGCAAGCGTAGAGAGGATACTTCATTTAAACGCCTACTTCTTTTATGAATATACTTATATAAGTAATTTATGAAGCATACAGGGGACAACTTTTACAATAGACAACTTTTAACTTAACACTTTGAACGTTACGTCACATACGTGTTGACAATACGATTTTCGGTTTAACACTCAAATGAAATATTTATATGTAGTACAATGTTAAATGAAACGGATTTAATGTCAGCTCCTAAGATTCAAGAAGATGTTGGGACAACTACTGCGATACATCTTACTTTTTAAGTCTCTGTTTCATTTAAAACAGGTTTTTAATTTGGTGGAATTCTTATGGGTGCTCCTCTGGTAGTCGTATGTGTTATGTACAATCTTAGGTCAAAATAGATCCGGGAAGCACAGTCAGTGAATTAATGGAAATCTTTAAACCCTGTGTTTTTTACTCAAGAGATTACGAAAATTTTAATAATTGAGTTATTTACATATAAAAAATGAAACTGAACAAGTATGGGTCAGTCTGGACGTTCAAAACATTTTCCACTTTCTTGTAAAGATTTTTGGTAGATATTTCAATATTTTGACGTGGTATTGCGGTATAGCCAATACGGGTGATTTCTACTATCTTAAGCTTATATGGATGGCATGTCAACAAATTTCGAAAAAAATGCTAGAATGAGTTGATAGGACACTTTGACACCAAATAAATCTCAGAAAATTGTATCAACTTGAAGTAAAATCAACTTGAAGAAGGTAAATATGACACTACAAGTACTACATCGTAAAATAATGGTTTCAGAAGGAACTTGAGTCCAGAATGCATCGAAGACTAATAGTTTCTGACATAGATAGCTTAATACTTTTTTATAGCAAATAACGAAGCGCATCGAATAATGCGGTCAAAAATACGTACTTCCATTTGAAGAAACAAGTTTGACCTTTGTACGTCCTCTGCGCGTTCACCTACAAATAAACTGCTTAACTCAAATTATATCCCCTCGAAACCATTTAACTTATATCTGAAAAACCATCACCCTACACAAAGTCACATCAATTGTAAATAATAATGATGCACCCACGAACATCAATTA
The DNA here is from genome assembly GCF_001272555.1 of Dufourea novaeangliae. Lineage (NCBI taxonomy): Eukaryota > Metazoa > Arthropoda > Insecta > Hymenoptera > Halictidae > Dufourea > Dufourea novaeangliae. Next base: position 189,034 of record NW_015373882.1, on the reverse strand, counting down.
ACATTTTCAGGTACAAATTACATTTTATTAATTCATAAAAAGAAGTATGACACGTAATTTAATTACGCGATCATTTGGACGTTTGTGCGATATCTACACCTGACTTAGCTCCTATTTCAGGGGTCGGCAACCTTTCTTACTAAAAGGGCATATTTCAGAAATGCGGGAGTTCAGCGGGCACCATGAGATGAAGAGGAGGGAAGGGTAAAAGTATAAGATATTTAAACATGAAAATTTTAATGGAACATAAATTTTTAATACATGAATTTAATAAGCGGACACTTCAAAATTGCTTCGCGGGCACTCTGGATCTCGCGGGCACCGCGTTGCCGACTCCTGTCCTATTTCATTCTTCACCATTTTTGTGGTAAATATGACACGCAAACTTCCACGCGTCCCCGTTAACTAACACGGCATCTTACAAACCAGCAGCAAAGGAGAGCCCTAGCTCCAAAATGCATTAGACTGTTTCGTACTTTCCACTCACGAACGCTGCGAAAGGGTTGCTCGTGGCGGCACTCTGGCCGGTTCTCACGTCGTAGGTGAGCACCGTCCACCGAATCATCGGACGGTCAATTTAATTTTAAGTTAGATCACAATCCCGGGGCTAAAGAACTTCCCGTAACGGTCCGACCGTTTTATCGCGGTGCCAACGTAGCCCTCGTAGCTCCTTGTAAACGCGTGTACGTGTGGGGATCGAAGCACCTCGAGAAATCGTGGTTGCGCCGCGATTACTACTACTTCCACGGTGAAGAGGAAGTAAAACCGGCGGATACGCGAGGGAGGATAGTGATTCCGTGATTGGCTTCTCGTGGGGAAAGTTGGTAGTCTAGGGGTTGAAGTGTATTTTCGACTTATTGATTAATTAAAGAAAAGCCGGCGGACTGAAAGAGAGGAAGGGTACCGTGCACGTGTGCGCGCAACTCCGGTATTTACGTTAATGGCACGATAATTGCCACGGTCTGTTCCCGTATTCCTCGATGGTACGTGGTACACCGAATGCCGCTTGTAATCGGTACCTCTTCCGTGACTTCGTAAATATTGATTAGAATGGAATATAGTGGTACATACTGAAATGAAATGTACTCGAACGAATTCTTCTGTTATCCCCTGATTATTACTGAATTGTAGGCATTTACGCAGACTTATATCTACTTCACATTTTTGTCGATTAGGGAAGAAAATGAGAAAGTGATTTTGAGAAAGTGAAAGTGGTTTTTTTCCTATTAAAGTCTCAGGTAACTGAAGAGCAGATATGAAAGTTTGATTGTAAAAGTATACAATATGATACAATATCATAATGTATAATGTAAGTTAGAAACGAGAAGATAGATATAATAAGAAATTTTGAGAAATGTCAACATATATAATTAAATATAAATAAGTAGACAATATCAGACAAAGTATGTAAATAATTATATCAAACATTTACCATAGATAAAATAAAACGTTTTAATACTTGAAGAGTACCACTAACGAAATCAATTGTATTATTGTACAATATGAGTACGATGTCTTATAAACTCAATCTTTGTAGGCAACTATATTTAGCATAACAAAGACTGCAATAGAAAATATGAAATACAATGTAGCTTTTTAACTTTCTTTACAATTTCACAAGTATGTCGTCTAAACTATACCGAGTCATTATGCACTAAACATACAATATTTATTACTTATTTTTCAATTATTACCTTTCTTCTTCCTCAAGTGTCTATAAGCAAAGAAAAGTAAAAATATAGACGCTCAAAAATATACGTATCCATTTAGAAATGTTAACATGACCTCAATATCATTTATCTTGTTCTTTACAAATGAAATAAAATCTCATCCAACATTGAACCTACTTCGTATCAAATTATCTCTATTATACAGTAGTTCCAAATGTAAACTACGTTATATTCATTTGGTAAAGTTATAATAGTGATATGAATATTTTGATAACTTAAACGTTTCACAATATGAACATGTGTAATAATTCACAATCCTTATGAGCTAACAATAACTTCTTCATTATATTTCAAGTTTCTATATTTAAATTACAGTATACATACACTTCCAGCACAGCATTACTCATTTCCTGAGAAACGAAACCACTCATTTAGTAACAGTACCATAATAAATTGTCAGATCATCATTCTAGACAACATGCCACCTAAAACAACAGATTCGATTCAGCGCTTTTTGAAGAAACACTTCTGATTGTCGAAAGTGTAATGAGTACAGCAATAAAATACTTCCCGAGTTCACACTAAACTGACCACAGAAATTTCGAATAAAACTGGTAAAGTAAGATACAACACGATTAATCACGTGTTCCACCCATGGGAAGGATACAGGCAATCTCGAACACTTGGGACCCGATAGAGCAGATCCTAAACTCGACAATGTCCCGGCAAGAAAAACCTCAGACGTTTCGGACGTGATACTGGCTAAAGTTATACCTGCGGGACACGATACAGCACCGTTGAACTTTCGAAAATCGAAAGAGACAGTGGACTCGTGGGTCTAAGCATTGATTTGGGAAACTCGATATAAACACGATCTCGGACTCATGACGCTTGTTGTGAAGAAAACATCGTAATGGTCTAAACCAATACAAAATATTTTTTATTTATAGAAACACATTAAATGATTCTGGGAGTCATTGAATATCAAAATATAGAAGATTCGAAACAATTTAGATAAAATGTTTAACCTATATTGGAATATTTAAAGCCATCGTGACTATTAAATTTCCTTCTTGAACACCCTATCAGCAAATTATTAATAATTATGTATATCTATTTGCATCTATATACTTGAACTCATAAAAATCTTAGAATATTAAAGAATTGTGGAAGACATAGTTTTTCGTAAGCACCTTACTTCTTGTAAATGGCCCGATATGTGGTACTACAGTAGATTGGGTGTAATCCAAAGTTAACATCTAAAATTAATTTATCCGAGAAAATAAGTTATGACGGTAAGATATGACCAAAATCATAAAGAGTTATTCTTTAAACATCTGAAGGTTTATTTCAAGGGACAAATAGAGTGATTTGCTTTGGAGTCATTCAAGCAACCTGTTGAGCGGCAGCCTTATTGAATACAAGCCACCTTAAATATGAACTCAGGACCGAGGAACTGGATTTGGACAAATCCAACCCCTAGAGAGTCAAATTGAATTAAAGCACAGCCTAGAGATCCTACCTGGACCATAGGAGTCCTCGAAAATCTCAGGAATCTACAGTAATTCTGAAGCTACAAGAGCTTTTCAGTATGTTGAGTATTCCGAGAGAATCACAGACCAACCAACTGTAGTTACTTATATCCTCTACCCCAACATTTTTGTTAGAAAATAACAAAATTAACTAGAAACAAATTAACTAGAACGATACTATTCCTTGAAATGTAGTAACACAATTGGATAACTCAGGTATTGAAGTCCTTAAATTAGAGTCATTTTAAGGGGTCATCAAATTAGGTACTAATCGAGATCCTAACAGACCTAACTAGATCACTTCTGGGCCGAGAAGGTATGAGAAGTTCGAGGTAGGTCATCTGGGGACTCAGGAATTTGTATCAGAAAACCCTAATCACGACAGACTTGATTCAGACCATCCCAGGATCGATATACTCAAATTGGTATGTTCAAAGGGATCATCAAACTCAGAAATCGAAGTTAGGGATCCCTCAGATTCAAAGACCCCAATTAAGAGTTTTCGTATTTAAAGAATCAATCTGAGACTCCAGACCTATGGGTTTCCAATTTTAGGGTTTAGTTCTTTAGGGTGGGAGGTCCTATAACTGGAACTTTTATGTGTGAGGGTTCGATGGCGTGAGTTACTGAATCTTCAAGGCAATACAATTCTTGGATTAGGTGGAATGATCTAACTTGAATCTCTCCGTTGTGGAATGGTCTGATTCGAATTTCTCGGTCCTCAAACGGAGTGATTCGAGTCTCTCGGTCCTGGAATTGCGCTGATTCAGATTTCTCGATCCCGTGTTGATTTGACTTTTTTAGACCAGGGTTGGACTAATTTACGTTTCTCAACTTCCAATTTCTTGGTTTTGATTTGGTTCAAATTAAGTCTTTCCACTTTGAGTTCGCCTAATTCGGGTCCTTCGACTTCTATAAACTATACTATAATCTAATTTCAGTTGTTCAGTAATGAGATGACACAATTTCAGTCTCTCAATGTTGTAGTGGTATAACTTGTCTTTTGACTCTCGATTCGTCGAACTTTATATCTCCAAACCTAAGGCAGTTTAAGTTACATCGATTGGTAGTAGAATGGAGTCTTCCTTGGTTATCGAATAATTTAGGAACCATTTTCGTTATAAAAATGTTTGCTTTTACTAACCATAGGACGGTAATATACAGTTTCAGAGGGACTTTGCCCTTTTTATTTTACTACTTGTGGAACATCAGACAAATACCCTAATTAATACCATTACAGCTCTAAAAAGGGTAATATCACACCCAAAACATCAATGTTTGCTACCCAATGAGACAGACCAAACAATATCTACTATCTTAAGTGTATGTAACACACAGGAATGTTTAACACTAGAATTACTAAAGCAGTAAAACTGACTGGTTCGTAAACTTTTGCAAAAATTATTATGTCATAACAGTGTTTTTTCAGAGATACTTCACAAGTTTTATTGCAATAGTTTATTGCAAACGTTCTACTGAAGAAGTCCATTAGTTTATCGATTTGTATATCTTCAACAAGTTCTCGTTTCTACCAATGTGATAGAAATAGAAACACGTCCATTTCCAGTAGTTACACTGTTAAGGGGTCATGCTCAGTCAGGAAGCCGAAAAAAGAGTGTCTTTAGGAATTTTTCTCTCGGAAACTATAAGACCTTCTTCAAGAAATGTGTTTGTGTTTCGAAGATTGTAGTTTCTGGATTATAAGTTAATTTTTGTATTTAAAAATATGTATTAGTAAATAAATGGTGAGCGATCTGCCGGATGTCTCTTCACAAAAAGTAGTCTGCCGTGATCACTGTAACTTCGTAACGGTTCATCTGAAATTAAAAATTCAGTAAGATTTATGTAATGGAAGAACCAATCTTGTCCTTGAACGTGGGGTTTTTCGAAATATTGATTAGGAACAAAATAGCGGATGTTCTCCTGAAAAAGTGCGATTTTTACTTAAAAATACACTCGTTTTTGGTCAATTAAGAAAAAAGGATGGAACGAACAAAAGAATACTTCGTTTAAGGACAAGTTTTTCTGATTTGAAATAAGGCGCAAAAGGCTTCATGTAAATCGACACAGTAGTTTTCGAGAAATATTGATTACCGATTTGAAAAATGTAGTTTCGAGAAAAACGCGTTTAAAGTTTCAAGTCAAGCTTACACTTATATAAAATGTTCATTTATTAATGCCTGTAACTCTGTCATTTTTAATCGGATTACCTTGAAACTTGCATAGAATGTTCTCGAGATGTTGTACTCAAAGAAAATGTAGAAAGTGAAAAATCGATTTTTTTGAAAATTTTTGACTGACCATAACCCCTTAACCAAAGGATGCCTGTATTACTTAAACGATATTTATTCCGGTAATAGGTAACAATGTACCTATAGCATAACATAGATTATGCAAACAGAAAAAGCCTGCTTATACATTCCGCATCTCGTTTCCATCAGAAGTTCACAGACATCGTAGCAACGATATCCCCGATCCAAATAATTAGATCGTATGTGGTCACCCGCAAACTCCATTCATTACGCTCGCGGTCGCATAAACGTCGAAAAGTTTCTGAGCTGGCGTACTCCCCCGTCGTGTTTCGAACCTTCGTCGAGGGATTATTTGTTGCACGCGGAGGGGTGGCGCGGTTCCAACGGCGTGCACCCTTTCGTGATTCAAAATTTTACGAGTACGACATAAAAACTGCCCGGTACACGATACCAACAACAGACCGTCGATGGTGGCACGCTTTCGCCTCCAGTATTTCATTTACGTTTTTTTTTTGCCCGTATATCGACCGGCGATGTACAGGAAACTGGTGAAATTCGGCGAAATTCAGCTACAGTTCAAATATATGCGCTTGCAAGTTATTACGTGGCCGCAAGCTACCCACGTTCGTCATAAACGTAAAACTCCAAGAGGATTAGCGTATCGTTCGTGTAATTCACGCAGTAACAATTCCATTATTAGACGTGTACGATCGGTGTCGAAAGGAGAACGATCTAATTGCGACAACGAATTCACATTCGAGTATGAATTTTAATGCTATTTATTTCTGCGTTTCGATTGCGTTATGGGGTTTAACAATACCTGGTGAATTGTTTTAGCGCGCCGTAGGAATATTTAAAGAGTCTTTCACCGTATCGATACTATTGTATATTCCATTTTTCATGCATGTCATTTTGCAAATTTCATATACACGCGACAATGTTAAAATATTTATAGTGGAAATGCGGGTTCATTCTGTTAGATTGTACCACATAAAATTGTTGATATTTGAATTGTTCGTAAACAACCGCGATTAGTAAATTAAATGTGACCTACATTGTCTGTTATGCTGGTTAGAAGGTGCACTATTACTGTGCTATTCTGTCACTTTTGATTATTGAATTCCTATTATGATAGTTTAATGATTCTAGATAAGTAAACAATATAAGGGGAGGTCAAAAGCGATTGTTTCGTAGCGACTCCTCAGCCGAATACCTTGGTCTTTCGCGATTTTACACGATGATTGAAGTAGTATCGTGTGAGGGGTACTAGAAAATAAGAAATCTAATACTGATAATTAAGTTTAATAATAAGTGACTGTGTACAGGTAACTGAAGACAAATATACAATACTAGGTGTATACGGTATGGCGGTTATAATCGATCTGAAGACCGAGCGTCTCCAATTGGGATTTACTCATTTTGGTCACGCAATCTGGTGGCGAAAAAAAATAAGCAGTCAAATCGGGTCAACTATCCCTTGTGACATACGGAGTTAGTACTGTTTTTGCTCATTCGAAGTACAATTCTTTGTTTTAACACGCTAGATACGTTAAATATTTAATAAAAATAAAGTGGAAGATACATCAGGTGTTCGGTTTCCATCAAAAGAAACCAAGAGCAAGATGTACTATTGTGTATATGGGTGTAGCAGCAAGCTTTGTATCGACATTGCGATTGCGGTTCCGAAAATATTTACCTTTCGGTTTCGATGAAAATTGGTAAAATTCTCTCAATTACTCCCAAATAAACAAAAGATTTTTTGGCAGATTTGAAAATTAATATACATATATGTATACATATACATATATACATATACATATATGTATACATATACATATATACATATACATATATGTATACATATACATATATGCACATATACGTGTACCATATTAATTTTCAAATGCTCCAAAAAAGCTTTTACAAATGTTCGTTTGGGAGTATTTGAAACAATTTTACCAAGTTTCATCAAAATCGAAAGGTGGACCTTATCGGATCTACATCCAATATTATAACAATAATGAAAAAATTTAAATATTCAAATATTTAAAATAAATTGGGGCTTTGTAAGTATTTATTGTATTTCTAACAATGAACGACACTGAATTTTAACGAATGAAGGAAAGAAAGTACAATAATGTGTTATTTTACTGACAAACTTATAAATGCATATTAAAGTTTGTATTGCGCCATCTATACAAGACTAGAAGAAACTATTAAATACTCACAGATATGCAAAAATACATGACACTAGTATTTTATCTCGTAATTTATTATACAATACGTAGTCATATGGCTGCAGTGGGATCGAAAGGGTTAAGACAGTCAACGTTGTTAGGTACTCAAACCTGTCTCAAAGTACTTCCAAAGTGACTCAAGACTTAAATTTTTCAAATCTATGAATATTCTTAACTAAATATTATTATCATCCGACGAAAGTAAATGACAGACCACAGCTGTGATATAATAATTTATTTGATCAGACTGAATAATTTGAACCCAATTTAACATTTTGCTGTTTGTAGGAACGACTGCGGTACCGTTGAGGTGAAAGCTGCTCGAATTCCAGTACCAATAGACTCGGAGGTGTACCACATGAAGCACAAAAGAAGAGGCGTTGCCTTAATCTTCAATCACGTCAATTTCAAGAAGATGGCAACGAGAAAGGGTTCTGTCAAGGATAGCAAGGATGTAACGCAAGCGCTGAATCGACTCGGTTTCGAAATCCGAGAATACACGGATCCTGGTGTTCAGCAGATCGCAGGGATTTTAAAATCCAGTGAGTAAATTATCCACGTATATTATTTGTCTGTGTGTGTTTTGCAGACTTTTAAGTGAATAAACATTTGAAAGTTAACTAAATAATGGTTCATATTTAGTCGAATACATTCAGGTGAAGTGTTAGGTATGAGTAAAAATTGAGTCACAGTTTCGTGTACGTTTTAATAACTAAGTGAATAATTTAAAAAAAGGGATTATTACCAAACATTCCGGATAAATGGAAAACGATTCTAAATAATAGTAGCCATTATTCCTGACTTTAATGTGAGAATAAAGACATTTGTAAGCAAACCGCATAAGATGCACAAAAACTGCATAACGCTCCGTCAGGTCTGATAATGTATTGTTTTCCCATAAAAGGTTTGGAAAACTCTTATTTTTTCACTTTGTATAATCACGAAATTCCAATCGAAAATGGGAACCATTTCAAGTAATATTATTATATTTACATTTATTTTGTACATAATTATAAACGCTCAAAAATCCATTACAGCGTTTCTTTAAAAAAATTTTCAACTGATTCGTTATTCTCCTATTAGCAGACTACTATCATCGGAATCAGAACCTTGGAAATTCGAAACTGTTTGTTACAAACGGTACACGATGTATCAATTTCTACTACTGTGTTTCTAACGATTCAGAAAGTCAGGAACAAAAGAACAATCATGAGTACACGTTCGCAAATTAAAGCGATGAAATTTAGGAAATTACGGCATATTCCGCCAAAGTGTGCCTACGACAAAAATTTTTTGTTCAAGCGGTCGGTCGCAACTCGTGCAACGCGCGAAACACGATTTTGGGAGGCGAAACACGTTTTGTACGCGAACAGGGTGACAGCATTTAATCATTTTTCTGCGCTGCTCGTTAAACAACACGTAATTCGCGACAACGGGCAGGAACGGATAATACGCGCGATAATTCATTTCGGCCGTCTCCGCGTAACGAGTCGCGTTTTCATTATTTGAGTAACGCCCGCTTTGATACAGTTCGGGGTACCGGGGGCGGGCGGGGTGGGGACACCTTTTCGACGCCATGAGTTTCCCCCGGACGAATAAAATTACTAAATGTGCCAGGCAGTTTAAAGAGAACAATGAACAGCTTGAATTGCCTAATGAACGATATAATACGTATGCCGAATTAAACGTGAGCAAAAACATTTAAATAATTTGGGACAACATGAAATACATTATGATTTGAAAAACGCGAGGGATGAACAGAAATGCAAATAATTGAGGAGATATTAGAAGCTTCTAACAGGCTCTTGTTCAACGTTAGATGTACCAATTAGTAATCTATTAGTTCTTTTTCATAGACTAATAACACTGTTTAAATTTGAAACATCTTTCTATCCGTTTCTTCCTTCAAAATGACGGCGAAGAATTTAAAACGAGGACAAATATCACTCAAATATCATAGCCTTCTGATTTCCTCCAAAATACAGTCTGTTCCACAAAAAAGTGTACAGCAGTATTTCTGTAATATATAATCTATGAAAAAAAGAACTTTTGTACTGTAAAATAGACTGAAAAATATATTGCACAACTACCTAGTGGTAAGTTCATTCGCCTCGATTGTCGATAATTGCCTGCCACTTTCTTCGCAAGCTTTCCACGAGTTTTTCTACGTATTCGTTTTCTACGTGTAGCTGGGCTTTCCCCTGAGCGTAAACTTCATGTAGAACCCAACATTCTCGATAGGATTCGCATTTCGAAACGATAGTGGCCAATCCATCATAGTGATGTCATTTTGCGTTTTCGACTCAGTGCAAAGACAACTGCGATGTTTTGGGGCGGTGTCTTCCTGCAGTTTCCAGTTACTCCCGTCTTGGCTAAACTATTTCTGAACAGGCTTCAATAAACATTATAGATTTGGCACCTCTTTGCAGTATTCAGATTCCCGGTTAAGAGAAAAAGTGTGACGAAATCACACTTGCAGAAACACCCCCAAACGTGTAACTGTACGCAGAATGAGCCTGCCACCTGGAAATGATCAGGCCTTTCTCAAGACTGCCCATGCCCAGAAGGAAGCTTCTTCCAAAGAGATTACATTGTTGAAATCCTTGGTCAAATTTTCTTGCGACATGATTTTCGGATGGAAAGCGTTTTTCGATTGTGAAACGATAATCAATTTTCAGTTCATGCAAACGACGCCTGGTGGTGTCTATTCCCATGTCTACGCCTCTCCTACTAAGTTGAACCTGAGCTGAGCGTAATGTTAGAGTAAAGGTTCGTTGAAAAATGCAAACGATCAATGTATCCTTGTTTGATAACATCAAGCGAGTTAGTCCTCTCTCCGGCAAGTCATCCACGTTTCCAACGTCCATTCGCATGATTAACGAGAAACACTGTTTCATAACGCTTGAGATATTTAGTACTCATTGTATAAAGAGTCCACTTGCAGGAACCTAACAATTAGCGCGATGACAAAGCAGACATTAAACAAAAGAGCATAATTCAAACTTTCAAACGCCTCGACGTAGATAGCGCTGCGATTAGCCGTTTAAAACTTCTGCTGTACACTTTCTTGTGGAACAGACTGTAAATACTGAATTTGACAAAATATAGTGGATTATTTACGGACACACTGAACGTAACCAAACATCTGGTTTCGTCTAGAATATTAAAAATGCTAAAATAATTGACATAAATAAATCTTGGTGATTTCTATGTATATTTTAACGTATTCTTCTTACTTAAATAAGTAAAATAAGCGATTCCGACCAATTGCAAATTTTGAACATTTTGTTAACACATCATTTAGTACAGTAATCCTTCTAAGTTAACAAAGAAACACGAGTCACTTGGTCCAATTTTGAAAGAGTTGTTCTGTTTTAAAGGGTGAACGAATACTTTTTTTTACCCACTGTACGTAGTGATTACGCACAATGTACATACACTTTCTTCTGTTCGATCGAATTCTACACGATTACTTTTTTTCATGAAAAATGTCTGAAATTTAGTAGTCAAAACAGTATGATGTTTATAAATATTTAAACAGACGGTCAATTTTCTTGATTTCTTTTTAAATAAATGATGTTTAGTCTCACAGTAGTGATTGTTCTATTATTTAAAAATTCATTTATCCGTACACTTATGTCTCCTTCCTAGTCTGGATACAGAAGGCTCTACTCTAATTAAAAATGATCTCAGCTGAGCAACTAAACGCAAATTATTGAAAGGAGAAGACAGTCTTCTTATCGAACGAATTCGTTCTATATTTCGTCAGCACACCAGCAGACGATGTCCTCAAATTCTCTTTCCGTGGCGAGCACCGACATTTCCATAAAATTCGCATGCCAGACTCGAGGCCTGGAACCTTTGCCCAACAAATCGTCGGTAAACCGTAGGCAATGGGGAACAGAAGCGGAATCGTGGTCGTCGAAGGAACGTCACGTTGAGCACTGTTTGAATTTTCCTCTCTAATATTCGTCCATTCAAATATTGACACAATAGGCGTCGCGCTGCGACGCTGTCCAAAATACATTTATCAAACGCCATTGTCGCGAATTTTACGAAGATGTTCCTTACGGTGACCGGGAACCGTGAAGCTCGTAAATCGTACGTCTCTAAATCACCCACATACCCACAACAATTGTATCGCGAAGGTTTTATTTAAACATATCTTTCGAGTTTTTATCGCGGGTGATGAATTTCAATGACCGTACTTCACGCGATATTCCTTTTTGTTTCTGTAGTTTATCTTTGGAGAAAATGGGTTTAAAAAATACTGCAATGATTTCGTCCTTTTATATATTTTTATTATGTCCATGATTCAAGGAAAAGATAGATCCATACGATTTAATAATACAGTAATCATCGAGAGAGAACAAACAGATCACCGTAGGAAAGTATAAACAATTTTCTCCTTTCATGTCTGTGTAGTTACTAAGCCAGCTGGGCGGACAACTTATTTATTATCATATCGGTCTGTTGTTTGTAAGAATGTTTGTAGACGAACGTATATAATAAAAACAAAATAGTTTCTATTTTACGTTACAGAGAGTCCTCTAATATTTTGTTACTTGTTACACATGAATCCGAACATAGCCTCGGTTTGCACCATTTTAACACGTTACTTGACCGGTTTATAGATATTTTTGATCTCAGAGCTTATGAATTGGAAGCCTTTTAATTTACTTTTAATTGAGGATTAAACTAGAATTCCTAAGATTATCTTATTCAAGCTGTTGTATTGTTTCATGATTGTATTATAATTTGCCACTATGATTAAACAGTTTATTTGTAGGTCGTTGGTTGTTGATTGTTGGATTTAAGGAGTATATTAAAGAGCCGTTGGTAGATAATGTAGTCAGTTATATAACAATATATTCTATAGTGGTAAATTTAAATGAATTACATAACATTCGTTTTACCTTTACCGAGTAATTTGTTGTGTACATTTATTTATTATCTTTATTAAATAACAAATCTGTTAATTCGCGAGTATATTACAGTGAATTATGAATACTTAATCAATCGATTCATACGTTTTCTAATTTCCAAAGAATTATTCGATGAAGTTAATTATATCAGTCGAAATGGTATTCCATAATGATGGTTTCCAAACGAGAAACATATTTGCGAACAATAATTTGATTATTATAACACATATGTATTGTGTAAGTATAATCCATATTATTCTGTGTGTTAAAAGCTCTGCAGGTCTGCAGAAATTTTCAAACATTTATTTCATATTATGTTGTTATTAATGACGCACTAATTGCAATCGGACCTCAATCTCGAAGAGCCCGCGAATCGGATAGAATTACGCTATTTCAACGAGAATCTTGTTTACATTATAATGAGAAGGCAATACAGTTAATAATAGCAGAATCGGTATCGCTATTAATTTAATACCGAACGGTCGACGTAATCGTTTGTACCCGTCGAATTTGAATGAAAATAATATTTTCAATCGAAGTTCTCGACTTACTATCGATGTAATATCATAATTATTAGGTCGTGTTTTAATACGATTAGGATCATGATTGTATGACTGTACGATTTTATTGTAAGAGCATGAAATTATATGAAATCAATTGCAAGTTGCACATGTTAAGGTTACAATTGTCACTTTTGTAATTATATAATATGTAAACTTTCTTCAATTAATTTTATAACGTATGAAAATTAGTTTTTGCACGTGTAAATGAATATTACAATGCTGTCTGCTACGGTGGTCACCGATGACCAACACCATTAAATTATGTAAAAAAAACATTTAATTTTTAAACGGTAAAATTTGTTATCAACTAAATATTGTGATAGAGTAATGATCCAAATGATAAGTATCGAATTACATTTGTAACTATTTATATCATTAATTGTAAAAAATTACACATCTGTACTTTTTCATGATATTGTTTCAATAGCAAAAATGTGGAACGGATACAGAATTCTCTTATCGTCTTATCGACAGAGACGTGATGGTGCTGTAAACGGACGGAAATCGAAAAGTATAATTATTCGAAAGTACACCTTCGATCATTAATTTCTAAAACAAGGTCAATGCAAGAAAATTTAACCTAGTTTTTTTTTAATGTACATGTTTCATTAGGTAGAAGCAGTAATATTAACATCAAAGAAACATCATCCACTGCAGAAATCCCATATTACTTTGTGGCCAACCCAATAATATTCTACAAATGAGAATCTGTATGGGCTATTTTTCCTTTATCAACTTAGAAAACAAGATTAATCGTATAATTACTTTTAAGATATGAATTTCAACCAAACATTGCAAATGCCAAAGAAATTATTTATTGTATTTATTGAAGAAAGATCTTAGACACAGTTTGCCCATAGATCGAAATCATTTATAATTGCCTAGTTCGACAAAGCAGACAATGGAAGGTTTCTTTCCCAGATGTTTTAGTTGCCGTCAGTTGTTTTAAATATAACGACAGAGAGTTAAAACATTTATAGCGTTGTTTTACTCCGTAAACTCCATACTGTCTGTTTAAAAGTATGAGTCCCTAATTTCGACCACCCTTATTGCCTACGAATTTCGAATAAAGTTCGTATCAGACGGTCTGTCAATGGTCCCTTTCAAATCAAAGCACATGCTTACATGTAGCTTTGTTTGCCATTTCCTGGTACCATATCCACCCTCACCGTAGTTATCTGATATTCAGAGACTCCTTACCTACCTACTTCGTCTATAAAAACTGTGTAACCCGGACAGATTTTATTTTCTTTGCAGTACACAAATTTCAAATAAAATTGTCGTCACGTCTTTGGGAAGGAGCCATTCTGGCCATTTTTGAAGACGTTTCCACTTACAATTAATCACCGATCCTTTACCTGTATAGGTGTACCATTTGGACTTATAATTTATTTATAAATTGTTATACTTATAAGTTTTAGAGATATGCATCTTATGTTGTTTTTAATCTTTCTTGGAAATTAATCTTTGTAAAATATGTGTTGCCTCACACAGATGACGAACTTTTGCCACTACGCCACTAATTTTTTAAAAATTTATAACGTCGTATAAAGAACATATTATGTAATGAATGACTAACAAAATACACGAAGTGAAAGCATATTGCTGTACGAAATAATCTCTACAAATAAAAATTGTATAAAAAGTAAACTGCTGCATCGTATGCTTTAGGTGGGTAAAGTAAAACAATATTCATTTCAACATTTTTTTTTATATTCTTATACGCTATAGAAATAATTGTATGTATACATTTAAACCAAACATCTGGTACATGTAATGTATTGCAAAATAAGGGGCCAAATCTTATGATTGTATTCAACTCGTCTCAATGATAACAAGAATATTCTATGAATATAGGTCCAACGATATTTTATTTGCGAAGCATAATGCTTCAGAGTCCTTTATGAAAAGAACTGTTCGCATCTCAATCACCTTGATTTCTTTATTTGCAAATATCTTAAGCGGCTTGTCTATCGAAGACCAATTGAAAATTTAGTAAATCTCCGCAGCTGTATTGTTAGAAACTGTCAAACTGTTCGAACCAATGAAGAAAGTCTAATATGTGTTCGACAAATCTAGTAAACGACGCTGATAAGCGTGTATTCGTACTCAAAGAAGTCTTTGAAATTACTTCTTCTAATAAGACATTTTTGAATGCATTACCTTGGAAATATGTGGTAAGATTCAAAAGTTCTCGGCCTCTCCTATTTTGCGTATACATGGAAAAATATGAGTATCGAGGATATAAAGCTTAATATTAGAAAACACCAACACCGTCGGTTTCCTTCTTGTGCGTTCAGTCTTTTATTTGTAAATGCAGTGTAAAGATTCCACGCGTTAAGTCGAATCTACAGTACCTACCGTGCTGTTATAAAATTCTTCACAAAAGAATATGGTACGTCAATGCACACTCACGAACGCCTTCCTAAGATATTAATGTTCACTCAATGCTTCGCCTTCATATTCAACTGTAGGGCGATGGGTAAAATTATTTAAAATGGGAAGAGAATTTCTCGAAGACGACCCACACAGCAGCCGCCCAATCCAAAAAATATTTTGGGATTGCGATGTCATATTGCTGATCGATTTCAGAAGGAAAAATAAGACAGTAAATGCAGAATACCATGCCAACTTAATTCAAAACCTCAATGCTGCTATTAACTCCTTGCTTTATAACATCGATTCAGACACGTGATGACGATTTCAAACTGGGTTTAATAAACATGTATACTATTAATTTTCTTCGAGTCGAAGTGAAATTCTATTTCATTGGTGTTACTATTTAAGATTTAGAGTAAATGTTAGACTTGTCCTGGGAATAAAATTCCTTTTGTATCTGGAAAATTATTAACAATAAAGTAATGCTTGAGAATACAGTCGTAAAAAAAATCGTAAAGCAAGGGGTTAAAGAAAAATGGAGAGGTAAGCTTTTTGAAGGATCCTTCACGTCAACGTATCTGTCCAAACTGCTTACGTAGTGAAGACTGTTACAAAAAAAATTGCTGAAATTCCTCACCAATGTACAGTCCCAGATGGCCCCTAGCGATTATTATTTATTTCCAAAATTGGAATCTAGTCTTCGTATATGAAAGTTTAATGGCGATGAAGAGCTTGAGGAAGTTGTTGTGAAGCATTTTGCAGACAAAGACAAAAAGTATTTTTCTGAGGGTATAGATATGTTAATTTTCGGTTATAACAAATGTATTGCAATAAAGGGAGACTGTACTGACAAATAATTTGTTTATTCGATATCTTTTTATGGTTCAGGCCGAGAACTTCTGGACCTTACTACGTAACGCATTCGCGAGCCTATGGTAGGGGAGACCCACCCGAAATTGAGTATGTACCTAGGAGAAATCGGGGTCTACTATTGTTTTTATAACGGCTCTACAGTTTCCCACGTTGTTACAGGCACATATCGCAGTCATTTGCATCAGTTCATCGACAAACGCCGATAGCGTAATACGTGTGCTTACTACGGTTGTGATGTTCTCTGTGTTTTTAAGAGCTCTGATCTAATTTTCGATCACTTTACAACTTTACAACTACTGATAGTGTTAAGTAAGTACTTTTTAGTATAGATTCTGCTATTTGTCGTGTATTAAAGTATAAATGAATTGTAATTACGTGGTTGGAAGTCTGTAGAATTAAATGAATTGCATTACCACAGATACCATGTCGGTATATCAAGTAGAACACCCGGTTTGCTCGAGGTAGTGGGGCAAAGTCGTATACGCACAGTATATTTAAATTTCCTATGTTTTTGTGTTAATTTTCTTTTTCCTAAAGTACTAGATGTAAGCTATTATATGACGCAACGATTGCTTTAATAATTTTCTATTCTTCCTTAATTATATTTAATTTCAAATACTCTAAGAAAATGTTTATTTTTTTCTTATTTTATTAATGTCAAAGTTATGAAATTTTATTTTTAAACCCCCTGTTGTACCCCAGACTCCTCTATATGATTTATGTTACTACTACAATGAGTACAATGTGCTCGTAAGGTTTTTTCCTTATTTCACAAACATCTTTTGGATCATCTGTAAACAAGAACCGCTTCTTAAATATCACCAGTAATTCCAACGATATTCGCGCGAGTCGATTGACATTGTCTCAAAGAGGTTTCCAAGCTCCATTGTTCAGTGAAAATTTTTATAGACTACCTGAATGCCGTTCACGGCGTCCTAATAATCGTCTGGCGAACGTCTTTGTGCAATATTTCGTGAGGGGAACGAGGGCGCCAGACGATACTGGCCCCTTCAGCCCGGTTGACCCGAAGCGGATAATGATGTCGCCAATGAATGGGTTTACAAGAAGTTGCACAAACATTTCACAATGAAACGAGCTCATTAAACGTCCACCTCCTTCTCATCCTGCTCCTCTAGGGAAGGTGGGGAGGGACAAGCAGGTTTCCCCTCTGAGGAAGGTATAACTAGCAGAGACAATCACGGGAAATATAGACGTGAGCAACGTAGCCAAGCGGAAAGTCGGATGATCATGGAAACTTTATAATAAGCGAGGAAACTTTTCATATTCCCCTCCGGTTGGAATGCGTCGAGACATATCGCGTTCAGTTTACAACTGTTCCCTGCCTATCTTCCATCCTAATTTTTTCGTGTCAGCCACTGTTCCTGCCCCCCCCCTTGGCGCGTGGACCATAACCGGACATGGTCCGTTCAATTTCGTCCGGCCCTGAGACGAAAACAGACAATTGAATTTCATCGGCACTGCTTACCGATTTAGGTCGAAATGTTATTCAGTCCCTGGTAATCCGGGATAATTAAAATCGAGCTCGAGCTACTGCGTGAACGCGACTCGCGGCTGCAAACGAAGATCTCATAAGGGATGTTCGCGAAGTGATACCTGCCGATTTTTCTGTAACTTTGCTTAATTGTTTATGGGACCAACTTAAGAATTTTGCCGTACTTGGTTCGTGCTAGTTTGAGACTTTAAGGAAGATACCACTCTTTTTCTATCCGAAGCGTTCCTCTTACTTATTCGATTGTAAATCGTAGACTACAAAGGATATCGAAAAGAAGTTTAGATAAAATTTACAGTAATGTCTCGATGAATGCGACGGACTCGGGTCCGCTTTCGAGCATTCCTGTCAAGGCTGTAAAGTTTTCAGCCCCTCATAAATTTATGTCTTGCCCGAATCCGAGCCTCTGCTTAGCTTCTGTTTACTCTATTTTGATTGGTTCCACAGAGGGATTCCTCCAGTGAGAATAACGCCGTGGCTCGTGTCGTATTCATCGGGGAATCACTGTATATCGGTAAAATGACATTTTCAGAAAAGTGATTTTCAAAAGAAAATTTTTGAAGAAACTGTTTTCATTCCTATTTTGAACGATGAGTTCTCATTTCTCTTCGGCAATTTCGCCCATGAGAGCTGTGGTCACTCGATTTGCTCCTAATTCCTACTATTTCTGAACACTTCGTGTACATTATTTGCTTACTGCTAAGGTGTACAATATTGAACGATGTATTAAGTACCGTCATCTGTAACTGTTCATTGCGAGCATGACTCGAGCATGCACGCTGATGGAAAAGAGTTACAAAACAAAGTACAATGACTCATAAAGGGTATAGCTAGATAAATGGGTTAAAACTGATTTTAAACTGAATGGGTATTGTTGATGAACTATTCGATATTTTAGAAAAAGAAATTCGTAAAGGAATAGTAACCGGGACAAGTTGAATTATCCGTTTTTTATTTTCCCGATATATAATTTCCCTGTTCAATACCGAAAAAATCAGTTTATCAACTTCTACATACTTCGCGTATTTCGCGTTGTGAAACCAACGTTCGATTATTCCGTGTTGTCGGAGTATCGGGTAACTTTTCACTCAGTGTCTCGACATCTGTTTTGTAAGCGACGAGTAGGTAATTAAACATTCGTCGTGATTATCGTGTTCATTCGATCGCCCAAACAAAACCACAACTGTACGGACGCAACTGAGAATCTGACGAATGTGCACAATTTACCTAATGACAGGCAAAATGGGCATGACTATAATCGAGACATAATGAATTAACGGCTGGATATTATTGAGAAATTACAAAATAATCCGAATATGAAATGTTCATAAAGGACGATCGCTGGGACCAAATATCGTACAAAGAGTGATAAATTGAAATTTGTGATTTTAAAATTTGCAAAGAATGAATCGTCTGATCATCATGAAAATTTGTTATTTGTGGTTTAGTTATTTTGTGGTTACTTTTGCAATTGGTTAATTAATAATCATTAATCATTTAATCATCGTTGAGATTAGTCAGTGACTAAATACGTATAGTATCTGCAACCTTTAATTATAAATCAGTAGTAATTAATCGGCCAACAAATGATAACATCAACTTTTATTAGAACCAGTAATGTACGTGTACATTCTTATATGATAATAATATAAGCCTTATGTGTTTGAAAATAATTGATACTATCGCTTTTATCTTCAGTCTTTTCTTTATATTGTTTTTTTTTTTTAACTGCAAATGGCCATCTATCTTATATGATATTTAGCGCATTTTATGTGGGATTACAATGACATGAACGTGTATGCACTCAGTAGTGCAACACTGGCTGTGGTTTAGTTTATTCACTAAATCTGAATGGTAAGTGTAGGAAGTGATGTCTTTTTAGTCTTTCGCGATCCTCTGTGGTGTCCAAAAGTTTTGTGGCTAGGTTGTTGGGCTGGTTCCTCAGTCTTTGTTGGTATGTTCTGCTGTGTTCGGCGATTTCATCTATTACCCTGGGAATCTTTATATTGTTATCTGATGTTTTGTGAAGAAATATTCAGTATCATTATAAACGTTACATTATTAATTTATAAATTCAATTATAATCAAAATCCTAATCATTTCCTGATTAATGTAAAATTATTCGCATTGATCACTCTTCTTATTTATTAATCATGATTACTGACTACTCAGCGACCATGTTCTATATATTTATGATAGATCCTGTTGTTGGTGAAAATGTATTCACACTTTATATTAAACGTTTACCATGACTTAACTGAATAAAGTTTTTTTATATAACATTTCGTGGCTACTATGGTATCGTAAAATTGGAAAATCGGCGCCAACGGGTGAAACACTTCGCGGAAAATTTAATTCAATTTGTACAATATCAGTTACTGTGAAAAAAATATGGAGATGTGCGAGAGTACTCGTATTATCACATTACATAACGTAGTCGCGTAAGTTATGTTCATGAGGATATGAATATGCTCGTAATGAATATGCATGTACATTTGAAAGATATGTACAACGTGATAAAATTTGGCTATTGGAACCGTGGATTGTTTAATTTACAGTATCGCTCCGTTACGAAATACAGTTGTTGACTGTTTATTATCGAAGTTGGACATGTTGTAAGAATGATGATTGATTAATTGCAATAGTGATATACCTAATAAAAAAATAATTTCTTAATCTATATTTCTGTACGTTGTATCAGAAACACCGCGATTATTTTTACAAAGGAATATTTTATTTGCACATACGTTTTAATTAATGTCTCAAATATTTCAGAATTTCAAGATAGATTCTGAAGTACTGAAAAAGTAAACCATTTTATCTCATCATTTTAAAGAAATATTTTCCACATGTTTTAATATTGATGACATTTAGTTACCACTATGTGCTTCTATTCCAGTTCTTTGGGGTTTATGCAATTGATCTACTTTAAATCCATTTTTTCCAATTTCTATTTCCTTTAAACAATTATTTAATCTCTAATATGTTTGCTCGTTCCTGTGGTGTCTTCTCAAATTCGATGCAATTTACAGGATATGGGAAAATACGCGGTACAACCGAAAAAGAGATACTTCCTCACAGAAACACAAATGCAAAATATCAAATCAGCAACTGGATATTTCACTGGAAGTGTTTTTTCATTAAAAACTGTTTCTGCTTGATACGGACACAGATACAACAAAAAGCTTTCAAAGAAATGTTTCATATGTAGCTTTAATAGCCTTAATTGCTTTGTGTTTTACATTCATATACAATTAACAAACTCTGATAGGTGCTCTTAAATCAAATTTAATTTAGTATAAATTCATTTTATCAAGGAAAATAGAGCATCATAGACATAATTTCCAAGATACATGATCTTACCTATAACTTATATGCATGGTACAATCCAATTCAGCTGAAGAGAACAAATAATACTTAACAGACAAATAAGTGGGCACACTAACGCAGCACACGACTAGGGGAAAGGTGTCTAAAACGATCCCTCGGGGTAAAATGATTCCTGGCTGCCCTGTGGCTATTAGTGGTGCTATATCGTAATGTCGTTCTACAATAGTTCTCTCCGCACGTCACTAGTCTTTGCTCGAGGAGCCATGTTAATATCAGTGCTCTGTGTGTTGTCCACAAGAAAAATGTAAAATTACTGCAATTTATCTAAGATAAAGTCTTTTTCAATGTTGTGTAACTTTTGTCATACACGGTTTAATGTGACAGCTGCTTCTTGCGCGGATTTAACCACAATTCAATAATAAGTTAATTAATGTTTCGTTACCGCATGTATTAAATTGATGTTATATTCAATCACTGAATGTAAGTTGGGTGTTTGGGGTCATATGATCACTCTCTAGTAGGATAAAATGATCCCAGGAATCATGTTACCCGTATCCTAAATTATTGAACTTCAAAAAGTTAATGAGATTAAATAATTGTTCAACAAATGTCGATTCATTCATAAAGAAGTATTATTTTATTATAACCATTGAAATTACCACGTTTAAACAATTAGAAATGATGAAATATTTTGTTTACCTTTCATTCGTTATTCGAAACTTTTTATCTAGATAATGAGTTTGCCCATCTCTGGTTACAACAATGCCCCGTCACTATGAAAGAAAAACAACGCGTCAAAGCTGTTTTCATTTAAATAAAATGTAATAACTGAAATGTTTTTTAATGTTCGTCGTACTTATTATCAGTAGATATAAAATGATCCCCGGAGATTATTTTATACACATACATTACAAAATGATCCTTAAGTATACCTTCAAAGAAATATGAATAAAAAATATAATTGATCACGTAGCTAAATTTTATTTAAACCAATGATAAGATTGATAGACTAACTTACAAAAACTACTTTACTTTTATTTAAATAATGAGCATTTGTATTTTTTATGTAAATTAGGCCTTAAAGGGATCGTTTTAGACACTTTTCCCCTACATTCTAAACAAAACTTCCCCACCACACTGTGAACCTTGTAAAAAAATAACCACCAAGCACATGTACCAAATTGCAAGAGCACAAAAGAAGCTAGAAACCAACTCCAAATACCCAACAATGTCAACGAAATATTTGAAATAAAAAACCTCCAGAAAACAGTTCAACTTATCCGTAGGCTAAACCGTTATTCTGAAATACAGAATAACTGCCGACAATAGTAGCTCATAACCGAAAAGTTAATACGATTTTAATCAAAAATGGAAAATTAGAGCATTCTTATCACAAAAGGGATATACGTTTAAGACTACTTTCTTTTACCATATATGGTTTAACTTTTTAATGGTAGTCCGTTTGTTACTAGAAGAAAATATATCCTTTTGTTAAGAAAAATATTTTAAACCAGTAATATAAATTCCTGTGTACTTTTTCTTTTCATTTATACTACTGTCACAGCAGCAATAGATTCCCATACGCTAAGCCGACAAATCCGAAATACCAGCGTGCGTGCAGAAAATATTGCAGTGCCGGTTTATTTGCAGAGACGCGTGTCTCCCGCAGCCCCCGTGTTGACGTTTCGCAAATACGGTCCGAAATGCGAAAGCCATTTCAAGTCGTATCCTGAAAGGAAATTACAGAATTTCAGGTTTGAAGGACAAAGAATAAAGCTTTTTTCAAACAGGCCAGTTTCTCTCCGCATTTCCACGCATCATTTAAAGTGGATTCCTGAAACATGGTGTTGGGTTTCTGGACAGTGGACGAAAGTATTGTATCAGCACGTGACTCACGAGGGGAACTCCTCAAGTGTAACCCTCACGTTTCAATCAGTTCTTTTTCCTTCACATTTCACTTCCCTTTGGGCATAAACAATTAAGAATTTACGAAATATTAACAATTAAAGTTCGTTATTTTAGTATTTTTTGAATATTTAAGTTCACTTCAGAATCATAAGTTAGAGATATTTTAATGCATCATAGCACGTGCTACATGAAAAGCGATAAAAAAAGTATCAGAAAACTGTTCTATGTGTATCACAGACGAGATATAAGAATAGACCTAACATCTTATGGGACTTGGTGTCCCACGAAAATCACGCTAGTTCGAGCGCACCTCTCCATAAAAGTTTCCGATTTCAGGAATTATGTTCGACACCGTGATAACAGGCAGCACACACACACTCATGACTGCATATAGCAATACATGCATACATTATTGCTCCGGTTTCGCTAGCAAGGAATGGAATACTAGTATGGTACGGGGGTTCCTGCCGCCCCCGAAGCAGGGAACACAAAATTACATTGCACGTTAGGTCTATTCTTTTATCTCGTCTGTGATGATACTCCCCTTCTGAAACCATTGAAACTGTGCAAGAAACATTTCTCATATCATTAAAAATAAAGACGGTGTTTACGTGTTAAGTGTCTTAGCTGGAACACCCTGTATAGCATACGAATTTTAGTATACAAAATTTAATTGTTAATATGTCATAAACTATGAATTTCTGCACCCAAAAGGGATATGACTGTGTTCAGCTCGACAGCTCAAACTCGCAAAAAGCCGATTAAATTACATTTGGGGAGTTCTCGAAATTAATTCTAAGCGTAACATAGTGATTAGAATTGCAACGTTAAATCGACGAAATCGGTCCGATGAGTTTGTCAATTAAGACATTGTTCTCCTTTTTCTATTAGGTAACGAGAATTTCTTGACAATAGAATAAACGATGGGGATAAACTGGTCACATTTGCACTTTGTACGCATTTTAGCCTTTTTTATTATATAAGTATTGTGTATTATTTTCGTCTTCGTGGTTATATAAATATATACAGTAGGTATTCAATAAATCAAGGCTCATTTAATGCGCGATAGGAGCAACTCTGCAGAGTACGCGTGTTGTACGAAGTTTTAAATATAGTTCTTTGAAAAACAGATTCGTTTTTGCTCGTAACATTGTATACCTTTCAATTCCGGTACGAAGAATGTCGCGCTATGTGCTCCGGGACAGAACTACGTAAACAATTTTGAATTTCGATTGTTAAATCACAACGGATTGCAGTGTTATTACAAACAATGCGTTTCCATATTTTCGAAAAGGTGGACGTTGTTATTTTCAATGCTTCCATTTCAGTTGGGAATGCCGCACGTCAGCTCAGAACGCGTTTCCGTTCTCTCATTCTCGCAGATTGGATTTCACTTTGAAGTCTGCTCCAAGTTTTTCAATCGAATCGTTCAACGAAGCTGAAATCGTTACGTCTCTGTCTATCATTTGTAAGGAAAATGTGACAGACGCAGAATAAGAAAGATTTCTTTAGTAATGAGAGTCTGTAGGATTTACTGAAGATCCGCGCTGTCCAACTTGATCTAAACCATTTACAACTTCTGACAACTTCCACTTTTTAAAGAACGAATTTTTTTAGAAAGGACGGAGACAGAAGTACCTACTGGTACCTCATTGCTTTACTATCCGGGAACAACCATTATAGGTGTGAGAGTCTTTTTAAAAGTGGTATTCACTTTTCTTTATCTCGAGATACATGCTTAGTGTTTAAAAACTAAATAATAGCTTGTTTCATGCTTTTAAGATTCCAGACATATTTAATTTTATTATGCGTTCACTTTTGTAAATTTTCTTCATGAGAACAGTGTTTCACTTGGAAAAAGATTTTGTTAAAAATGTGACTAATACCAAATTTCAATTTATATTTCAATTGACATAGATTTTCTTAAAATGCAATTTTACCATATGAATAATAAAAGCATATTACTGAATATAAAAATATCTTCATTTCATGTATATTTTCGAGAATTCTGTTACAGTAAATTTAATAAAAGAAGTACAATCGTAAAGATAGACAACGGTAATAACTTTCACTCATATTTTATTCATTTTGCTTTGCAAAAAGTTTCTTGAAATACTGTTATTCTTATAAATGGACTTATACAGTTTCAAAGAAAAGTTTTATGCAATTCCATGTAACAGCCAACTTCTTTTGACTAATTCATATGAATAGTGTGCTCTATTGACTTTGTTATTATAAGTACATATAAAAAAAAGAAATCTATCTGTAGCAAAAACTAGTTTCAATTTATTATTCTCAATATTGGACCTGTACCACTTTAAAAAGAACGACTCATATGCTAATAGTGGTTTCTTATAATCAATGACATAAATTACGTGTATCTAAAAATAATGACCGTTGTGTTTAAAGTTAGTATAACAATTCTATTTCGATTTATCTACGGGTAATTCAACTTTCATTAACTTTGTGTGTACACATATAGTAAGATTTATTATGATTTTTTTTGAAGAATATATTGTATCCTTAAATGATTATTAAATTAGTAAACATCATAGTCAGATTTTTCATGAAAGTATTGCATATAAAACTGTCTGCCATCCAAGTAAATACAGAATATATTCGAAATCGCGGTAAAACCGAAATGGTAGCCATACTTCATAATTAATTTAATGAAAACTACATTTACAATTACATTACATACAACGCTCCTTCCCAAGAAAATCGACTGCGTAAATTCGTTCCATGCGTGTGCCTTTGTGCAAGCAGCAAGTAGAAACAGTGATCGATGAACAGACACATGATTAGTCTCATTAATCAGGTGTTCCCAATACATATTCAGTTCGAATTTTCTAAACAACGCACAAACGAAAGAAAATTCTCATTCCACGTTCTCGACTTATTTTCGCAAATTTCTGCCATTTTAATTGCACCATTGTTCCAAGTACATTCTGCGCAAATCTGAGGAGGTCATCGAAATTGTACCACGACTGTTCGTGGACGATACCCAAATGGGAACGAATTTGACTATTTTTATTTTCCAGCCGTCAATCGAATAAATCTTTCATTCGCAGGGGTTGCGTCAACAGGAATTCACTGATCTCGCAATATTTTTAAGCGGCCGTCCGTGAAATCGATAATTCTCATTTCTCTCGAACGGGACGACCGCCGCGGCACCTGTCATTTTTTTAATCTGCTCCCGCTGATGGTGTAAACCCGACCAGATAAACACTGGTGTTTTTTCTTCCTGCTCTCACTGCCCACTCCTCGTCGCGGCAGCGACAGCAAGAACGACGAGCGAGCACGCGTATTGGCGTTACCCCGTTTCCGACATAGGATGCGAGAAACAAGTGTACACGCAACTTTTATTTGGACAGCAAACAGGGCGTCCCGTTGGTTTCGCTGGACGAACGATGAAAACAGTACCCATCGCGTTGTAAATAGTTAAATATCTCCGGGTAGCGGTGAAATGTGTTCGCCACATCTTTAATTTACGGAAAAAATAAAGTCAAAGTTGATTTCCCGGTCCGAGTACTTACAGCACGGGAGTATAGGTGTTTTCGCGTGAACTCACGATGAAACTGTCCCTAGTCAACGGAGATCGTAAATCTCCGCTACGATTGCAATCGACACCGAAATTCCGTGATTCCCTAATACGAATTAACATAACTAAGGATGTTAGATTTTAATGGAAATAGTGGAAACAGTGTATATGGATTCAATGATAACAAATAACAAATAAACTATTGATATAATGTGAATATGGAATATGAGGTGACAAAATATACGCGATACAGATAATGCGGTTACTCCGAAATCTTATAAATGGGTCATTCCACTCCAAACGGATCACATTTGTACACGATGTCTGGGATTTTGGTCAAATTGGAATATGTTAAACTTTATGTAAAAGTAAGGGCAGTTTAAGTCATCATTTTGCTGGTTGGAAAATTGGTAATTTTCACCGATTTTTACGAAATCTACGATCACAAACGAATTTTTATCCCAGTAACTATTAAAGATAAGAACTTGATTCTTCTTTGGTTTTGATTGTAAAAGATTGTTCTTTCTAATGAATTGTTTGTTTTGTATGTAAACTTATTTTTGTAATGCAAAAATATTAGAAATATTTTTATCTTGCAAATTTAACCCCTAGGATACAAATTTCAAAATTTCAAAAAATATGCTCCTATAATACTATAACTTCTGTCCTGCCTACTACCTGTTTATAAAAATATTCGGTAAGTTTGTAACAATGGTTTTAGTAGCATGTAACGACAATTTCCGTTGGAAGAGTCCAGTTTTCTAAATACAGAAACATTACTTCGGTACAATAGTGATTGACGAATTCGTTGGAATATTTTTAATACGATATTGATTACCAAAGTGCCAACTTTTAGAAACTAGCATTAAAGAGAAATTTGGTTATTCTAGCAAGGATATTGTTTGCTTTCAAATAAAATGCAAGATTAATTAAACTTTCTCGAACCCTTAAGAACACTGTATTTTAAACAATCGTATATTCATGAATGTATAAAATCGTTGGTAGATTCATAAAAGAAAGCTATAGGTGAATTTTACCGTTTACAGTATGTGTGTACTATTGCATAATATATGAATTTCTAAGTACTTCATTATTCGTAACTAAACTCACTAAAGTTCATGTATCTGTAGTATATATGTATGTCATCACCATAATATATATTATGATGTTTAATGCGGCTTCTATGCTATTTGAAGACTGACAAAACACCTGCAAAATTTGTCTATAGATACCTGTACTTGCATAAAAATCCGCAGTCTAATCACTAATACTTTGCATATATGTCCACAAGTCATTATTTTCTTATGCTACTAAATACAAAACAAGAACAAATTAGTGACACAAAATCACTTAACTTATGAAATAAACAAATTCTCATTAATTTTACACAGTATAAAAAAAATGAAATCAATATTCACTGTCATGAATGATCTTAAATACCTATGCGGGTATGTTTAATTAACATTTTTCAATTCATTCGGAAAAATCCATTTGAGCGATTCATGGCAGTTTAACAGTGAATTTAAAAAATATTTCTCGACAGAATCCTTTCAAATTATTTCATAACCACCTCTATCAATCATTTGTTAATTTTAGATACATATTCTTTATTTGCTTGGTAATTAACAGCACACCTATTAGATCATGTTATATTGACTAAATTTTTAAATAGTGTTGCACAGTTATTCATGACTTTGCAAATTAACATCATATATAGTAAAGTTAGATTCCTAGAATAATCCACCTGGCGACCCAACTCTTCCCGTGGGAAATTCAGAATAAGTTACTTAATATCAGAAAGTACAGAAAATCCATATGAGAATCACATAAGTGTACATATAGTGGTACAAAACTTTCTTAATCTGTGCGAAATAATATTAACGTAACAATAATTAATAATAAACTATTAATAATTTAATAGTTGAATAGGCTTATTACGAATACACTGTTCTAATTTTAAAATATCTAAACCCCCTATAATTTTTCCAACTCAGTTTTCTGTCTGTAATATTGAAAAATACACCAATGTATGAGCCGTTCTGTTTAAAGTTGTACAAGTTCAGTTTAAAAAAAAATGAATTAAATCTGGTATCAACTAAAGATGGGTGCCTTCCTTTTATATTTGTAATAACAAAGTCAGTACAATACGGTATACTTATGAATTCTTGTTTCTGTTAAATGAAATTGTATAAATGTTCCTTTTGACACTGGTATAAGTATTTATCAATATATTAACATATATAAATTATTTTAAATTTATGTAACATATTTTAAGAAGAAAAATTAATAAAATATATGATATATGATTGCACTTTCATTTTTTTAGACTGTCCTTTTATTAAAATTATTTTAATAAAGTTCTGAAAAATGTATATCAAATAAACATATTTTTACATTCAATAATATACCTTTATGGTTTTTATTATAATTATTATATTTAAATTTCGCATCTGTAACGTTGTTGTTGATTTATTACTTTTGAAAGTGGTACAAGTCTATTTACGGTTAACAAAAACACTGTTTTACTCGAAGAATATTTATACAAAGGTCCGATAATACAATTCAACATGTCTGGAATCTTACAAGCATAAAACAAAGTTACTATCGTTTAACAATATTTTTAAATACAGCAAAATGCAAAACATCAAATATTTTGGGATAAAGAAAAGTGAATATATACCACTTTAAAACAGAACAGCACGTATTTTTATCGATTCATGAATGAATATTCGGTTTCAGTGACTCGCGGTACGCGTGACCGAATCCCGTTTGTGGTGGAAATCATTCTTGCTGTGTGATCACGCGCCAAACGAGGTACACGACGCGATTTAATAATTCACTTCACGACCGACTGCTTGTGTCATGGCTCGGCACGCGTTAAGGGCTTGCCGATATTGGCACCGCGCCAACAGACGTGATAACAGCCAGTTTGTCTAGGTTATTTGGTGTTGGATATGAAGATTTTGTTATCGGTCGTGGCAAAATCGAAACCTCGTGTACGGTGCAGAGAGGTCATTAATGGGGTATTCTCACTCGGAGGCGTCATTTTTAAGCGATTTTTAGAAATAAAAATTAATGGACGACGGAACTTGTAGTTTCTTAAAACTTTCTTTAATAAAAATAACAATTTGGTGGAAATTCCAGGAAAAATGAAATTTTGCTTGGGTCGTGAAAAAACATCCACATTGCCTACGGAGAGTTAAGGATGAGTGTGATCAACCGTTTATAAAAAAAACATTTTCGCAGTAATTGTATAACTATTTTACGTCAGCCTTATATAATGAATACTGTAACTGCTGAAACGAATTTCCTTTTAGTTATAACTTTCGTAGAATCTCCTTTAATTTAATGGCGAATTATTGACACAATTTTAAATAACACGCCAATGTTTTGTCTTTAAACACATGATACATCGAAAACATCATATTTGTACAAGTATTTATACAAGACAGAAAACTGTTATATTTTCTCTTAAATTCCGAAACAATAACTCTAAAACGAGGAGACACTGGGGCGTTTGTTTACTTTGAAAGCAGTATCGAACTGCGAGAGCACGGGTAAAATGTAACGATCACAGTTTCGCTTCTTTTCCACGGATTTAGCTAGATATCTCCTCCACAACTACCGGTGTTCAAGGCATAATTTTCAGTGTCCAGGTACTGGGAAAGTTTGCTTGGCAGATAGGGGCGGAAAAATCGGAGAAAAGCGAATTCCCAGAACGTTTCCGCGAACGTAGTTTCTTACTACTACAAAGTGGCTGTAATACTCTGCTAAAGAAACTTTTTCGAATATTTGCAACGACTTTTTGTAGATCTATTTTACAAGGAGGAGATGAAAGACGAATGGATTGTTAATATAAAATAGTAGGTTTCCAAGAACATAAATTATGTACGGAGAAGTACACGAGAAATGTAAGAGCCATGTTAATACAATATACCATAAAGTTTATGAAATGTTTAGCAATAATACTCAGGAAAAATAAGAG
Source organism: Dufourea novaeangliae (assembly GCF_001272555.1). Taxonomy (NCBI): domain Eukaryota; kingdom Metazoa; phylum Arthropoda; class Insecta; order Hymenoptera; family Halictidae; genus Dufourea; species Dufourea novaeangliae. Next base: position 158,329 of record NW_015373882.1, on the reverse strand, counting down.
ACTGTACAGGGTGTGGCCGGACAGGGGGTGATTCTACATGTAAAAATAAGTTGAAAAAGAGAATAAAATTTTTCCGATGATGCTTCGTTTTCAAAATAATCGAATTTGAAGATTTATTGGATAAATGGGCACTAGAATAGAACGTGGCCAATACGTCTGTTCATTGCAGACCGTTTCTACTTATTGGCAGAACAAATGCACGTGATTGAGATGATTTTTCAAACCCGATTTTCTAACTTTGTCTGCTCAATAGAAATAATATTTGTTTCTACTCAAATGAAAAATATTGTTCTTTTTTTTAAACTTATTTTTGCATGTTGAATCACCATTCGGCCGATTGTATCACACGTCCGAGCCCACCCTGTACAACAAACACTAACGAATAAACAATGTTTATCCATAATGTTCGGCAAAACGAGATTCATAAATTGATTTAAACACATTTGTCAATAATTGCAGTAGTGCAAATAAAATTGACATTCTATAAAAGCATTATGAAACAGGAGAAAATGAACGAATATCCTTAAAAATACCATAAAGGCAAGTACTTCTTCATTTATACCATGTAATGCCTACAGGATGAAACTTATATTACATTTCATATCAACGACTTATAATTATTATATTATATTATTGGAATTATTTATAGCGTATTCTTAATCATTACTCATTTGTCTTATTAAACGTTGCTCAAAATAATTAGAAAATTACTATCATTGGCGGTCTTATTCCGTCAACCAAGTAAGAGACGAAACAGATATTATAGGTGTGATAAATTGATATCTTTTGAATAATATATCTTCTATCTAATAGTAACGTCTAGTTCTGATTTCTAAATATTAAAATATAATCAGTGCAGTCAGTTAAATTAAATTATATTTCTAATTTAATACAGAATACATTCCCTACTACAATTTCTTTTTATGTACTGTAACATGATCAGTAGAGAAAAACAATTCAACGAACGTAGAAGCTTCAAGTGCAAAGATATCCCTCGAATTTATTCCATTAGTTATCTCATTGATTTATTGTCAAAAAATTAATTATCTGAAGCAGAAACGCATATTTAGTATATAATGGAAATACAACCAATGAATGGATTGCCTGGCGGATGATTGTCTATCGTCGCAAAATACTCTAAAATTTGGCTGTTCCCCATTATTCATTGTCCTCTGATCTGCCCTTTCATTTTTAACGCACTTCCTGCAACTATTCGCGGTTTACGAATCGGATCGAATACTCGCCACGCGTTAAAGCCAGTTTCCAAACGACTAAATGCGAAGCATCGGTCGCAACCAGTCAACGATACCTGCGTTTTCCGCGATGATTTCCGATTCAGGGTCTACAAAGAACAATGAGAACATTCAAAGGGAAGTAATTCATTTTCGAGCACCCGGATATCGTACGATTGTTGCTCGCAGATCCGAACGGTCGTCGAAATTTTGGTAATTCCTTTTTCATTACGCTTGCGAATCAATCGTTGTGATCGATTTTGTAAAAAGTCGACGGTGACTAAATAAAAGAAAACGGTGTTCACCTTCTCGATATTTGACTAATTGCGGAAAATCGAATCTACCATCTCACAATATTATACAGAAATAGAAGCAGCAGGCGCAGATTAGTACCTTTACTAAGGAAGTAGCTAAATTAAAATGAACTGAAGATTTTGATCCGTGCTCGACAATAGAGCTAATAAATACAGCAATAACGCGACAGAAAAAAAGATGGAATGAACGCTGGAGATAATTACCTTTATAGCATGAAAAAGATATCGATGAAAAGTTTTTCAAAATAAGACCACGTAATTAACTTCCCAGAACAGAACAGGTAGGAGAAAGTGGGGCAATATGATATATCTAATATTTCTCTGCTAACAAAAAATCAGAGGGCAAAAGAACTTTGAACATCATTTTGAGTTTTAAGTTGATATTAGTTTGTCAGAAAATGAGACCTTATGTTTGTAACAAAAATTTGGCTAGCAAAGGAAGTAAGACTTCCCGAAATTGTTTATTCAGAAGCATATAAAAATCCGTTCATTATTTGTATAGAAACGACTAATTATTCCGTCGTTGAGTTGGTATTACAATAATACCTATTATATAGTTCAATAATTTTTAGGACAGAATCAATCGTTTTTGTCGAATTATAATTGGCCTGTGACAAATAATGCATCAGAGTGTCTTTGTGTTACTATTTCATGGTGGATTTTATTTGCGATATACGCGGTATTCCATTTTCTGCGTTTTTATGCAATCTTCGGTGCAATGAATATCCATCCTTCAAAATTGTTTTATTTCCAATCGTTTTATGACATACATGAAACTATGACTCTTCTGCGCCAATTATACAAAAAATCGATTATCGCAACGAATTTAAATAATGGGCGTTCTACTGTATATTCAATACTTCGTCTATTCCTTTATTTATATTTATGTGTTTGGAATGAAAGGTTACATAAACTACATTTGAATACCTCAACCAACTTCTAAATTCAAATGACAGTGACGTGAATATTAGATATTACTGAACGACACTCAAGTATCAACACGTAATTTATTTGAAGAAAAAACAACAAAATAACAAATAGAATCGAGCGCGTGACAAAATAACGTGGCGTTAACTGAATCGAGCAAGACTGGTTGACAGAATGACCTTATTCGCCGGTTCGCGTGAGCGTAAAAATGGAAAAGATAGACACAGGAAAAAAGAAAAATAAATTATGTTGGAGAGAACACCGAAAGCACGGAAAAACTCTCAGAAAGTATCTAGGTAGTAAGAAGGACAGACCGGAGCACAGATTTCAAAAGCTTCGTTTTCGAGATAATCAAATCTGAAAATCTGCTGGACACGCGTACAATTGATTAGGTCTTGTTTAACCTGTCTGTTCAGTACATTCCGTTTCTACTTATTGTTACCATGCATTTGATCTTGCATGACCTTCAATGATGGCTCGCTGAAGTCGTCTCAACATTGGCTATCACGTTGCGATAAAAAAAACATAGCATTCCATTATAAGAAGTAGAGATCACCTTGAAATCTCCTCTATGCCTTCACCCACGCAGAAAATGTTTGTGTCACACTCTATACCGTGTAAGTTTTGCAACATAACATTTTGTCATATTATTAGAAATAACGGCAATATTCCAAGTGGACATAGTTATTGCCCCACCCTGTACATGTACATAAATGTCTTCAAATTCGATTAACTCGAGAATGAAGCATCGTACTAAAACGTTTTAATCTGCATTTCCGACGTACAGTAATCCCTCGCTGAATGCGACACGAGCAACGGCTTTATTTCCACCACTGGTTGGGGGGGGGGGGTTACCCCTGGACACAATCAAAACAGAATAAACAAAAGATAAATACAGGCTCGGCTTCGAGTCAAAAATAAATTTGTGAGGGGCTGAAAACCTTTCCGCCTTGCCATGAAGGCTCCGAAGCGGACCCGAGTGCGTCGCACTCATCGCGACATTACTGTATTTTTCTACGTAGAATAACCTCCTGTATAGTTCTACCGCATGTTCTGGCCCAATTACACTGGTCTACAAAATTTTACTTTTTTTTTCGTTACACAAGTTTTAATATGCGACTTTAATAGTATTTTCCATGCTGAATACATATATACGTTTGTTGCTTCGTCTTCATCTGTGGTTTTTGTGTAACACAGAGTTCTAACAAAATCCTAAACATTCGGAAGCTGTAGAATACATATAACCTAAAATGTGTTACATGTTGATTATCTAGAATATTTTTCTTTATGAATATTCCGTTGGTCTATCGGATATGACTCGATTTCCCCCGATATCGCGTTTCCATACACGAAATGTCCTGATGAAATCATTCACCATGTTCATCGCTCAAGGCACCCAGATTTTCCGGGAAAAATTCAAATGAGAGTGCTGGAAGCGGATTTTCAAAGCCATGTTACACCCTATATCTGTGCAAGAGTTCAATAGTTCTATAAAATAATATTCTCATCTCTATAATTTAGTTACAATTAAGTAATACAAAACATTGTGACACAAAAATTATGGGTGACGAAAAAAGTTTGATTGCAGTGATTGAGTGCACTGTAAATGTTTTTTGCGACAAAAATCATGTTGACCAGTGTTATTGTCACGGTTCTATACACAGAAGTATTTTTAAACTGGACTATCTCGAAAACGGAAGTATTACACGAAAAAACATTATTCTATATTTTCAACTTATTTTTGTATATAAAAAGGATCTCTCCGGTTGTACTACCCATCCAGGCCACACTGTATAACCGTCACAACAGTAAACTGTCCACGATTTTCCTCGTTGCTGCGATCCGTACCACACACCGTTTTGGCGTAGATCGACCGAAGTTGTGTTATAGGGTCTTCTAAGAGACAGGACTTGGATGGACAATTACTTCATTCGACGGTGTACACCCAACATTATACCGCTGTCCCTATCTACACATACATAGTTATATACCCCTATAGTCCACGATTCTCGATGCAACTCGGGTCACCGAATGCCACGAGGAGGAGAGAGTCTCGTTTGCTCGTGGCAAGGGGGTGCATTTCAGCGGCTGCTTTTAACGTCAAGCCTACGGAACGAGTGTACGGAGTAGTGTACCAGTGATGGTAACCTAGCTAGGTATGTGAGGGAAGCCCCACCGGTAGTAGTTCATATCTTCAGCGGTATACTAGATTTACATTTGCCTTGGAACCATCAACCGTCTGCGGTAATAAACTTGCGAATTTGTAGTGCAGTCGGTGTATATCGATCAACCGAAGGTGCATTCCGCCTTCCCTCGAGTGGAAGAGGATGTTCCTACCAGATATTGTTAGTAAGAGAGCTAGGGTATATCGGTTTATTCGAGACCGGAAGCGGAGTAGCGTGTTCACCTTCGTTGAGCAGCAATTACTACAGGTGCACCGTGTTCGATACGTCTACCTGTCCTTTTGTCTACCTGAAGACCATTTCGCCCCCCCTTCCCTTGACTGTCCGTGTTCTTAGGCTGTCCTCCCTGTTTCGCGATTAATTCGGCCGGAGCTGATTTATTTGATTGAAGTAGCCGTAACTTCCAAACTAGTCCACAGTCAGCATCGAGGAAACTTTCGTCGCTGTCAGAATGAGCGTGTTTATGTATCTAATAATTGAATGTTAATCCTCCATTCGGAAGCAGGGTTCCGGTTGAATTTATCTTAAGTTTCGAGTAAGTAGGGGAAAGGTGTCTAAAACGATCCCTTAAAGGCGTAATTTATATAAAAAATACAAATGCTCTTTATTTAAATAAAAGTAAAGTAGTTTTTGTACGTTAGTCTATCTATCTTCTCATTGGTTTAAATAAAATTTAGCTACCTGATCAATTATAATTTTTATTCACATTTCTTTGAAGGCATACTTAAGGATCATTTTATAATGTGTGTGTATAAATGATCCCTGGGGATCATTTTATACCTGTTGATAGTAAATACGACGAACAATAAAAAGCATTCCATTTATTACATTTTATTTGAATAAAACAGCTTTGACGCGTTGTTTTCCTTTTATACTGACGGGGCATTATTATAACTAAGAGAAAAAAACAATAATATAGCATATGGGTAAAATGTAACCTCATCATATAACCCCAAACACCCAACTCACATTCAATGATTCAATATAATATCAATTTAATACATGCGGTAACGAAACATTAATTAACGTATTATTGAATTGTGGTTCAATCCGCGCAAGAAGTAGCTGTTACATTAAACCGTTTATGACAAAAGTTACACAACATTGAAAAATACCTTATCTTAGATAAATTACAGTAATTTTCAATTTTTCTTGTGGACAATACACAGAACATAGAAATTCACATGGCACTTCGAGCAACGACTAGTGACGTGCGGGGAAAACTATTGTAGAACGACATTGCGATATAGTACCACTAATAACCACAAGGCAGCCAGGAATCATTTTACTCTAAGGGATCGTTTTAGACACCTTTCCCCTACATTTGACCGGTTACGTGTCCTACGTAACGTACCGAGGTAATTACGGAAATTGGGGCAGGTTTGTACGGATCGTTTTTCAAGCGAGAATGCAGACAATTTTCTAGGAGAAATGTAGCCAGATAAGGTGCATCTTCGTGTGATCGTACTTCTTCCGAAGATGTTGCTGTAACGTGCAGTTGCTTTACTTTTTTAGGTTCTAGTAGATACTTGCACGGGAACTTCGGTAACCAGGAAATTCCGATTTTCTTGAAACTTTGCAACCTTTTAGAGGACTCCAATGAAAGTATGAGACAATTTTTTTTTCTTTCTTCTTGCTTCTTCAGGGAAAAAACGCACCTTAAAGGTTAATTGGTGGTTTCCTATTTCGCTGTATATCTTGAAAACTATAGTGAATATAAAGGGAATTGTTAAAATGAAAGTTTCATGGTATTTTATGTTCAGTAAAGCTGTTCAACAGAATTATTAAAAATTTGCTTCTTTAACTATTTATTTAACCACTAAACTTTTAACAATTTCATTGCACTATTTTATAAGAAGTATAAGAAGTCATTAAATGTTCATTGCAACTTATTCTTATGTTTACTACAGTTTTTAAGATATAGTGAGACACAGAAGTATGCGCACCCTTGCAATTCTTGAAATCAAATGATTAATTATTATCTATGGAGATATATAGTGTAATAATTAAGCTTTCGAATGAGATGTCTTTTATTGAAAATTAACCATTCATAGTAATATAGATGGAATCTTTAACAAATCATCGCGAATTGTATCCCACGAAAGTATTAAACATATACACAACAAAATGGATATATTGTAAAATATTAGAGGTGGGTGGGAAATAAGCGGCCGCTCGAACATTATAAAATTACTATTGCCATGGCTATAACTGCAAGTGCTTGCAATTTTAATTAAATTACAAGATGACTATAAACAAATTCGGTTTTCACGAAACAGAAGTCTTATATAAATAAATTTTATTGTGTATTTTCGACTTATTTTTACACGTAGAATTACCCTCTTCCTAGTTGTACCACGATTAGTGGAACATCCTGTATAGTATCACCGGTAATAGCACACAGCTGATCAGTATCATACGAAAGCTGTCTTTGCTTTCGAAAATCCGAGCAGGAAATGCTTCTAAACTTTTCGCTGCGTTGTATAAACAGTTACGGTTCTCCGTTGCGAAACAATGTTCCAAAGTGTGTACTGGGCCTGAACTGTGCACAGTTTCACAGATCGATCTGGCTGGAGGAAATGGAATGTGAAATTACGGTTGACTTTTGCGGAGAGTTGTTCGGGAAGTTTTTACCCATTGAGAATTTTGCTTTGCGCAATTCTTCTTTATTGCAATTTAGTATACGTTACTTTCCTGTAGAAACACTTATTTGTGAGCATAAAACGTCAATTTTAAACTTGTTAAAATGATTGCTGTTATGAACGTGCTGCAAAGATAGTTTTGTGATAAAAGAACATATTTGGATGAAAACATAATGTATCTTAAAAGCTGTCAATTCAATTATGTTAGCATTGTGCAGTCAAAGGGAATACTTAACGCAGAAACGTGAAAGTTAATGGGGCAATGTTTTACGGAATATTCATTTGTACGTGCTTTTGATGAAAAGTATGGTGTTATAGCCACAAATAACATTATATATGTGCTATATATGTATTGCAATTTTATATACACAAACTTTATACGTAGTTATTAGACATTTATTATACTGTAGTCATGAATTTAGATATACTTTGAGACACCGTACGATGCATTGAACTTTCAAGTACTACATTAAAATCTCGATCGCTGAAACGATTTATTAAAATTAAAATATCTTGAGTACCTTTTTCATTATTCTGTCAACCACTCTGAAAAAAGAGGACGGTATTATGCGAAAGAGCATTCTAATTTATTCTGTGTAACACTTCTTATTTTTTTATAACCTTGATGGACAGTGACAGAAAACGTCAAGTGCATCCGTCAATAGTTTCATTATTAACTTATTCTCGACACATAATCGTATAGCACATGTAGACTACATAGTTAACAAAAATCATATTTGAAGAAACAAAATTACAAACCATAATTTATTAACATTGCAACGACTGCCATTAAAAACATTTCTATCCATCTGTATAAGCAGTGGCTCCTTTCTACTACGAGGGAAAAATGAAGAATTTTTAAAAAGATACAAGCTAATATATTGCAAAATAATATAAATTTCATAAAATATATTATTAGGATCATGAATAATGTTTATAAGAAATATTAAAGCTAGTTCTCATATCGAAAGAAATGGTTGTAACCATACGTCGTGTGGTATACGATGAATAATCTATGGAGATTCATGAATTTTCACATTATCATAATGATGACAGACATTAGAACTACAGAAACATGTGTGTTAACTATTTAGATACTTGTTTAACTAAAATTAAATTCGAAATTCCATTAATATTCATTCAAATTTTCATACTACTGTACATTGAAATCTCTAGTTCAGCGATGAACAATCCGTCATTTGCTGCTAATATGATTAAAATAAATTCCATTGGAGTTCAATGACTTTTAAGACCTTAGAAAAGATGCATTAATCTCTGTATATTAGCACAGAGAAACGAAAATGAAAAAGCAGCATGAAAATTGGAGGTTTCCGAACACTTTCGTGACTCACTGTACACGGAAAGAGCAAATCCAAAGGTTTTAGGAAGTCGGTCTGTTAGCAATTCGATAAAATCGTTTCGAATTGTTTGCAAAAGTGATTTTCAAGTACGTCGGTGTTTGTCGTGGAAACACAACAGCGAAATCGGAAAGGGTGAACGGTTAAACGAACAGTACGTGCCGTAGTTAACCTCTTGATTTGCTTGCGTATGACCCATCACGGTAAACAGCTCGGTCACCATTATTGCGGGCTGCGCTGAATTAATTAATCCTTTCATTAAATTTATCGTCGACGCTGGCACGGCTACGAATCTATAACGTAATAAACTCGTCCAATTTAATCGTTGTCTTCCGACGAATTACAAAATTCATGCTATGACTTTAATTATTGTAAGGTCGCATTAGGAGAGAAATCTAAAATTTACATTACAACACAAACAATTGTGGTCCAATCGAAAAGTCGAAAAGGTCAGTGAAAAGTATAAAAATATGTCGAAAATATATGATCCAAATTTTGTACATATGTATACACTTGGCTTCATTCTCAGGAAAATACGCTCTGCAAATTGTTGGAGACATTAATTGTATTATTGTATTATATATTTTTTTACAGTAATTTGATATAAATCGATCAGAAGATAATACTATACGAAGATTAATTTACAGCGATGATCATTTCATTTGAGCCACTTGCATAAATTGACAATTTTATGATTTTATTTGTATTTTTCATCATTACATAAGATAAGTTGAATTTTATTGTGAATTTTTAGTAGACAATTTTTAATTATAAGTTATTCAGTATACAAACCTTGATATTGTAATTTAATTCTACACAACCACATAAAAAATAGTTTTTGTAGTGTGGTTCTCATCATTCGATCACCAACTGTAAAACATACTATACCGTAGTATCACCAGTGTTTTTATCAAGTAGAAATAGTAAATAATAATCAGACATGTTGACCCATTAGTATTTAGAAGTACGAATGCTTGATGAGTCTTCGACTTCAATTTTTGCAAAAATGATGTTTCGTAGGCAATAATTTTGTTCTCACATTTTCTACTTAACGATACATGAGAAACCACTGCATTTAAATAATCAGTTTATTTAAGACTTCCTTTGTGATAATAACATTGGAACAGAATAAATCTATCAAGACTGTCCTTAACATATCTAAGTAATTAAATACTATAATAACAAGCACACAAAGTACAGTAACAAGAAATTGTATTTAAACTCATGATATTATTATTATAGACAAAATGTATATTTTGTCACTTCTACATACACTTTTATTAGTATTTTGAATCAATCGGCAAATCGTCTAATCGTCTCGACTTACCAAAAGTTCGGAAGCATGTTCCTTTCTTAAATTATCCTATGATCGCCACTGTATGTAATTGGATGATAATCAACAGCGTTACATGTTAACTAGAATTAGTTGAGCAGCATACGTAACCAGGGAAAATGTATATTTTCTCTCCGGAACACCTACGAAACCTCTTATGAGGGGCTCAAGGAGAAACTGGTACAAGTGAGAAAATCTTTAATAAAAAAAGCAATGTGAGTAAAGTTAAACTTTAATTGAAAAATCTGTATTCTATCAAACAGTAAAATACATTACCTATACGTGGGTACTATTATTAGAAGATGCTTGTACTATTACATCTTCAGTTAAATACGGATCTCATATATCTTTAATTGAAAAATCTGTATTCTTCCATACATTAAAACACATTACCTATATGTACTACTTAATCTACCATTATTACCAGTGTAAGAAAACTCTTGTTCCATACTTCCTTCAGATAAATACGGGTCTTATATGTATATGCTTTCCAAACATTAAAACACATTATTTATAGGTATTTCAATTAGGAAACTTTTGTACCATTTTACATCCAGACAAAAATAGATCTTACATTTCCTGTACTTGCCTAGTTTTTGGGGAATAAATGTACTTTTTTCCACCGAGCCCATCATACGATCTGACAGTAGAATGTGATAAATCCAAAACTGTGTAAATAGTGAAACAGTAACTTCGGCGGAATATACGTGATTTCCATCGATAGAGATGGAAATAGAATGGTGAACTTAAGCTTGCCCAATATTGTTTCTAGTATACCTACTACGGCAAACAGTCCGTGGACGATATCACGGGCCGCACCGAATTAATTAATCCTTTCATTAAAGCCGCTGCGGAAGACCACACGGATGCTGACTGTCTGATCGTGGTGGCTATGTCGCACGGGGAATCGGGTTTACTGTATTCGACCGATAACATGTACAGCGTCGATTTTCTCTGGGCCCACTTCACTGGTGACCAATGCTCCACTTTGATCGGGAAGCCGAAGTTGTTTTTCATACAGGTAAGCAACTCCAAAAAATAAATTATTAACAATTTTCATAATTAAAAGAATATACAAATTTTCTTTAAAACCGCAGATAACACACTTCCTTTTATGCACCCATATAATACTATGTCCAAATTTTTAGTTTATACGTAATCGTAAAAAAGTATGTTTTAAGCGGTTGTTCCACCCTTTCAAACCGTTCATTAGCAAAAACAAAACACTATGATTTCAATAGTTTTTAATTCTCTACAAATTCATGCCAGTATGCATGGGCAAAATATTTTCACTCTGGGGATGTTCCCTTGTAAGACGAAAATCAAGAATGACGAAATTGCGTTCGAGGCTTTGTTTTCGAGTTATTAATTGATGAAAATACGAATGAAATACCGGTGAAATATGTTTGACACGGAGGGTTATTCTACTCGAGAGGCGTGGTCTTTAACTATGTCACGAGTTAGTTTTATTCATTTCATTTCATTCATTAGTTTCACTACATCATCGATCGTGCCTGTATATCAGCTGGGAATCGACTTTGTAAGTAGTACTTATAACGTGTCAGACATACTTCCCGCGTATTTTGCCCATATTTTTAACAATTAATAACTCGCAAACGAAACCACGAACACAATCTCGTCATTCCTCCTTTGCTTGGCGTCTAGAACCCACCCGCTGAAAGTGACCCACATTTTTATTAACGTACTGCATAAACGAAACAATATATCCTCTTCAATTGATACGGTAACAGTCGGACTATTACTGCCAAGTGTGGTATCGAGCTTAACGTCATAAATTTGAATATTATCCGCGCTACGGAAAAAATGTAAATATCTCGCGCAATGATAACGTAAATCTTAGTTTTCCCCACGATGGTAATCCAGCTGGGATCTTTTTCCATTTATCTACCTCAGTAAGATCTCACAAGGATTTTCAGCGCATTACTACGGCGGCGCCGCCTCTGTTTTTCAGCTCGACAGCCCGTGAAACGTGTATATACCCCGCTAGATAATGGAATTGTTTGTAAAGAGATCGCGAATGTGAATAATTAAGATTACCCTTCAATTCCGAAAAAGTGAAATAATATTGACGGTAAGAAGAATGTTAACTATTCGCCGAAAAGTTCGGTCTCAGACCGAATCGTTTCACGAGCTTCACTCTGGCTCATTCACGGTTTCTCTGAGAATTATTTCGCATTCCGGTTTCCACGGGTGAAGCGAGTACCGCGCACTAACATTTGAACGTTCGAGGACACACACAAGCGAGAAAGATACTCTAAACTCCTTTGAACCCGGTAACACCATGGCAACCCACAAATTTTGAAACATTCGTAAAATTATAGTTCCTTCGGCAGCTATAACCTCGATGATTTGTACAACGTGCCGTAAAATATGTGGACATTTAGTCTATTTAGTAGGATAATTCTTAAATATTGATTCATAAATATCACGTATCAGTCTATGATGCGGCGTCTCGCGATAAGCTCGCGAATTATCCACTGCTCGTTGGTAAATTAATACCGTGGAGCTTGTTATTTTGTGTTTTAAATGATTAACACAACTTAGTAACACACGTAGATTTTAATATAAACTTAACAATGTGGTGTATGTGCATGTGTGTACTGCTTGTGTTCTGACTGATCGATGTGTTCGTGTTGACGGTTGAATGTGTTCTCCTGAATGAGGGAATGTATAGGTGCTTGCTGGAACGGATCGACTCTTGATTGGTGGAAAATGCAAAATTTTTGTTGGTGTAGGTGGTTCAAGAGGTGGTACTCTGAGTTAGAAGAAGTGGGGTTTGGTGTATGCATTCTCACTTGAATTTCTGGAAGTCCGCGGCGAAATATATGGAACGGTCTAAAGACTCCCAGGAATCCCTGTTTATGACGGTTTGGTGACCGTGTCGACGGCCCAAGACGCGACGAGCGTTGCGACTATCGCCTACCTGCATTGGGTCGCAACAGTCTATTTTGCTTGCCACTTTAGAGGCATTTGTAACATAGGAAAAACAAGTAGTATACATGAATTAGTGCTAGTCCGAAAGGACATATACAGGGTGGCCCACATAACTCTTAACAGCTCTATATCTGGAAAACTATGCCATGAATTTTAAAGTTCTTGGTCTTAAATTGCATGAATCTGAATGGCCTTTCTATGTACATAAATGTGAAGTGGCCCCCCTTTCCCTTTAAGGGGGAGGGGCGGGGGTACCTTTGTAATTTTAAATGGAACCCCCTATAAAACGTTACATATTTACATTCTACAGAAAAAAACAAGTAATTTTTATCTGAAACATTTTGTTGTCAGATATTTCCATGATGAGATATAACAGTTTGAAGTTTCGACTTGTAGGTACTTACTTGAAGCGCTCGGAAATTGCGTTATTGAATTACACCCGCTTGAGTCCTTTGTTTATTCGTGAAGAAATAAAATGTTCTTTAAATTAAATGTTCAAAATGTCCACCACGGGCTTGTAAACATTTATTTACTCGAAACATCAAAGTTGTTCTAACATTTGTTAACATTTGAAAAAAATTCGTGATTTTGTTTCCATGATTGGTATCTGGGATGATCGGCGTTTCCAAAAATCGACGGTCTACTGTATTCCAGCTTACGAGGATTGAAAAATGCTTTTTAGTAGATGATGTTTAATTACTACGTCTTATTAGATAGGTTACGGTAAATTCGGGACAGTTGCTTCACCTCAAATAAAATGGATATTAATAATGTTACTGGGTAATATTTAGTGCGTCATAATAAAGCAATATCAATACAATTATTTGATGATTAAAAAATTGATCAATATTTCCCTTAATATCCTTGAATATTTAATATCCGGCATCCCATCCGGATTTTCCCTGTTATTAGAGTCTAAAAATAAAATTGAAGAAAAATTTGCTTCAACCATCAAAAATTTTAGGAAGCAATGGAACAATAAAAGCATTATAAATCTTTGCTAGTGTAATCTTATTTCTTATCTTTAACTTACAACGACAATAATCGTTGGAAGGAATCATTTTAAATGTTCTCTACCTTTATGTAAAAATTGCTTAAATTTTAATAAAAAGAAAGATTGTTAATATCCGTAGTCAGTAATTCATGTTAATTAAATTTGTAATATTTGCATGGGATTTGCTTCAATCGTCTATGGATAATGTGAACGAGGCTTTACGAAATATCGTCGCTTAAATAAGTAATTGAATATATGTATACCGATTGGAAACAAAATGGAGCTACAAGTCAAATGACCTGTCAGCCTTTCATGTTGCTTGATGCTTCCAGGTATATTGATCATTTATGCTTCTTATACAAATTGATCTTCCATTATGTGAAAATAATATATCGATGACACTCGATGCCAACGGTGTTATAGTGAACAGGAAGTACATTTATTGCTAACGAACTGGTCGTATAATGGCGGAATACATTCGAATTGCGTATTTGGTAAACATGTACCGATTACACTTAATTGGCACGCTACTAATTAATCCCACTGCTTTGAATCAAAATATACATTACGGCTATTACAATTTCGCGAATAAGCAAGTTTAATTTTCTAATCATGATGTACCAAATTTAAAATATAACTTGATGTTAAAGGAATCGTGACATTCAATATGCAAAGGACTGTACATCGTTAAGAGACAGTGACTTTTAATAGATATTTTAAAAAATCACACAAATCTAGCAACAAAAAAATAAAAAGAACTCAACGTACAAAGTATTTTTACATTAGTGCCAGTAGAAATAAGTATTTTGTACTATTTAGGACGAGATTGTACGTCGAGGCAAAACGTTTTTCTTTATTTATTAGGTTGCTAAATATAAAACGTCGTTTTTCTGGTCATCGATTTTATTGGGTCAATAACATCCATTAAATTTTTTCCGATCTTCTGTTGCTTAAAACCGTACTGAAGAAGAAAAAAAACGCTGTTCTCCATGTGTTGTGAGTACTAACAAGATTCATAATGTAAATATTAATTCTTTGTTAGCAACCGTCACGAGTATAAGATTTCCTTATATGAGTTTCACTTGGGACAAGTGCCACAAATATTCCTGAAAACATAAATTTAGCATTTAGAGAAAGTCATGTAAATCTTAGGACAGTTCAACCTTGTTTCGTAAAATTCAAGGCTGGTAAGTTTTCATTACAGAATGAATCAAACGGATGACCAGAAAATGATCAAAAAATTTTCAAAGCATTCTACTGATCGGAGTTAGTTAGACCTATAATCGACTAGTGTTGGAAACCCGGCAAGTCAATAATACACTGATGACAATATAATAAATGTATTTCAGAAACTGCAAGGCTTACAATATACGACTTGCATTTAGACACGACTAAGTACACTATACTATGGAAATGAGTTGTTACTGACGATATTGCGAGTCTCGTGTCTGAATTAGATCTAACCTCCGCATCTTTCCGGGGAGCTTATATGCAGTAGTATTAGGAGGGAGCCGAATGACCTTAGGCCCTTAGCAACTAAATAGGAGAAAAACCGAATTTTGTACAAAACCATACTTTGAAATGGAAAGCGAAACGATGACGGATAACGAATTTGAAAAACGTCGAATGCATAGAAGTTATCAGACTAGCGCTCTGTTGATTCAAGACTAACAGATGGTTAGTCATCCAACACTAGTGTATAACGAGAACCTGTATCTTCCGAATAAGTGAATTCCCAAAGCTAATTCTAAGATTTTATATTTGAAGTGTTCCAATACTTTTCAAAACACCCACCAAGTTCTTGATCTTGATCGGCTACCGGTTCAGAATAACAACCTAAAGAATACCACCTCGTTAGGTCGAACAATGAAATAAAACGATTAATCGATTCCTTTATAAGTTGTCGTTTTAGTTCTTTCATAGAATAACATGATCAATGACGGTGGAAACAAATCGTGTGCGTGTCGACGAAATTTTTCACCCGTGGAAAGTTTCTTTGCCGCGAAATTAATTTCAGCGACAAGGGGTTGCGAGATCGGCTACGTCAGACACGCGGAGGTCGAGGGTACAAGGCTCGTTCTCGCCTCCCGGCGTCGCGCAGCAGCTAGCCACTAACGCGCTGGTTTTCCGGTTCTTCGTGAAAAGTGGAGAGACGCGGCGGTCTCTAACGGAAGTGGAAAAGACGACACAGTTAATTATCCGTACGACGTTTCAAAGGGACATGAAAGAGTTTTATAGTTGACGAGGTTACTTCTCAACTCGTTTAACAAGCTCTTGAGTAGGTATGTGCTACGGCACTGATGTACCGCGGGGCGACGTTAAGCCAGGAAAAGTTACGCGGAAACGTGGTAATATACACGAGAAACATACGGGGGCCGGATCGCTAAGAATATAAGCGTGTCGGTACAATATGCAGATCCTCGAAGTGAAATATGTTTGTTCTCTTAAGCGGGGAGCCTGATGTAAACGGCCTGAAAATGAATTTTTGGGAACTTCTTGTGAAGAAATTATGAAACCAATCTTTTTAAAACTTTCAGAATACTTTATTGTACAATTAAACAGAATACAAAAGTTTTTATTTTCACGAGAAATTCATAAATATTACTGTTATAAGGACTTATGTGAAGCCTTTGAGCAAAAAAGGTGTTTCACGCCGGGATATGCAATTAAAAGAATATTTAACCAACTATCGCAGCTTTACATGTACATATTTTTTAACATCTTCTTCACAGCATGAACCTATATTTATAATTTCATTGTTTCAATAAATCATATTTTTTAGCATTATTTACTTGAAAAAAGTAACCAATTTTTCATTTTTTAACTTCAAAATAGGTTCATGCCGTGAAGAAGATGTTAAAGAATATGTACATGTAAGGCTGCGATAGTTGGTTAAATATTCTTTTAATTGCATATCCCGGCGTGAAACACCTTTTTTGCTCACAGGCTGCACATAAGCCCTTATAACAGTAATATTTATGAATTTCTCGTGAAAATAAAAACTTTTGTATTCTGTTTAATTGTACAATAAAGTATTCTTAAAGTTTCAAAGAGATTGGCGTTAGGAATTTAAAGATTTAGAAGTTGGCAATACATTCCTCCACTCCATATGTTATGGATTATCGATATTCTTCTTATTCTTCTTTGTGCTCTCATAGCGTTCCAATCGTTTGTAAACATGTGATACAGATATTAAAAACTATATGAAGTATATTCTCCCAATTAGATATTTACCCATCACTGCACTTTCGCTAACAATTGGTTTAATATGTACTTTTGTTGTGCCTGGATATGTATCAGCATATCACACTGTGAGACACCCCCTACCACCTCATTTCAGGCGAATGCGACTTTATAAAAACAACGCTCATCGCCCTGGGGACAAAATGATATCAAACGACAAAGTGCAACTTAAGTTTGAATAAATACTTCCTTTCGCTGAACTACTGGTGAATGCTAATTCTTCGAACGATCCCGAACCCAAGTATCCCAAATTATTCGTTGTACCCCCACGGGCACAACACATTCTTCATAATAAATTCCCCAAAAATTCATTCATTGTTACCTGTTTACACCAGGCTCGCGGAGGTATTCTCACTCGGAGGTGTCATTTTTAAGCGATTCTTAGAATCAAGAATTAATGGACCAAGGAACTTGTAGTTTTTCGTACAGGTTTGTTTACATTTCAAGAAAATACAGTAAAGGTTTTGTGCAATTATCTTTTATAGTAACAAAGTTATTGAATGTTTTGTGTAGCCTATCGTTCTGAACGGCTACCACAATTCACGTTGTTCTATTCATCTGAAAAAAATCAAAGATAATCTTAATCTACATAGAAGTGGCTATCTTGTGAACTGCTATGAAGCGGGAAAATAATTTTGTAACCAAATGACACCAGTGTGAAGCAAAAATTCATTAAATTTGCAACTTCTTCAGGCGATAAAAAAAAGTATCAAAAATTATCTGGTAGTTCACAAGATAAAAAGACGTCTATTGTATATTTGTATCCATATAGATGTCTATATTATATGTGTGTCAAATCTCAAGTAGCTTGGTTAACTCGTTATTGAGATATTGTGGCAACCAATTTGGAAAACATGGTTTCGAAAAAAACGCGTTTACTCGTGCAGCGGTACACCGTTGTTCTCAGGTGTATCGTTCTCTTAAAATCGTTATAATTTCGTCATTTCAATGACTTGAAGCGTATCATTTTGGGAACACATTTTCAAGATATTGGGTATACTTCAAGAAAATACAGTAAAAAAAATCGATGCTTTGACCCCTCCGAATGGGAATACCTCTTAAGAGGTTAAACCACCCTGAAGCGTCTTTAAAAAGTACCGTATTTTTCGAAACTCGTTTCCAAGTAACAAAGGAATTTTTTCGATCAAAATTTTTTGATAGAGACAGAAAATAAAGAACAACTCACTTCGATGGCTTTTAACTAACTGAGTCATGAACTTATATAATGCTCCAAGGGTAGAGGAGACCTCAGCACAGACTATCATGTCGTTACTCTGTTATGTGTAGGTAAATCTAACTAAGACACCGTGACCTTTATTTTAAATAATTTACAAATTGCACTATGTATTCCTTCATTATATTAATTTATTACCACTGTGTCAATTCGACACTAAGAGACAATGTACGTTGCAAAATGAGGGATTGATGAGGGTCAAGGATGCAACGAAAATAAAGGAGACCTGGGAAAAGAATTCGTTTCACACTTATTTAATACAATTGTACATAAGCAACCCAAAGACCAAGAAGGTATGTCTCCACTTGGAGAGGTGTCATAGACAGTTTTCTATCACTATGCAAACCACAAGCATAGTAATTTTTCGTAATATCAATCAAAGCAACTTTAGCGCCGAATAATTTCGGATGAAACTAAAACACGCCACACCCGAGAAGAGAAATTGGTTTCACACGATTCGGGCTCGCACAACCAAACATACTTTTCCAGCAAATAGAGGAAAATTATTTCTGCCGTCGCTTCGTAATGGCCTGCCGCGCGTTTTAATTCAGGACCGGCTTCCACGAAAATCGCATAAATCTCGGTCACGTGTGGTCACGAGGCGCGTTTTATCGAATAACAACGGTGTGAATTTCAAATTCACCGGCCTTTTGTTCGCACGCCTAGCCGCGTGAAACGGTGGCGAGGTTCTTTATCGTTCCCGTCGAATCCGTATCGCGGCCACGACGACGAGCTGCCGCTTTTTAGCGATAGTCGAGTCGCAAATTTTTGCGACTTAACGCCGTCGCGAATTTTCCAGACGAAATTTGCACGATAATATCACCACCTTCCGCCGTGGTACACAAGCGGAGCGAGGTGACGCTTCGAGCTCATAACGCTCCGACATTTTCCTTTCCCAAGAGAACGGCGCGGTTGGGAGATTGGAAAATAAGAATGATAGGAGATAGGCGAGGGACGACGACGAAAAAAATTGCATCGAGGTGCAGTCGTCTGTCGATAGCAGCTCGGTTCGTACTGCGCGTTAAACGCTCGTCGCTATTTTTTCCTTTTTGCCATGCTGAGAGCTAACAGAAATAATCTACAGTTACATTGTGGCTCACTTGTTAGCGTCAACGATTCTCTAGTAGAATCGAAGACCTAGTTTTTATTAATGGCCTGACGCGTTTTCGCGTTCCAAGAGTGTATGACAGGGTTTTAGGATTTGCTCGGTCTGGAAAGAGGCTGCATGAGACTAAATGGTTCTGGCGTCTATTTAAAAAGAGGTGAAAGGGAGTTGGACATGGCAAGTACCGTGACATTATGTTATCTTAAGGATAAAGGTAGTGTTCCGAGAGATTCTCAGTAGAGAGTGGTGGAGTCTAGGGCGCCTTCTGATAAGAGGACTGTGTTGGGCCACACGGCACTTATCCCAGAATCGCCCTGGAAAGAGCATCTCGCGTCTCTTTTGAAATTCCAGGTCTTTGCATTTCCGATATGCTATTCGAACGTGACATAAATAGGTCGGAAATTTAATGTATTTATACCAAATGGAAAGATAAATATTTAGAACAAAATAAAATCAACATTTCAATGTTATTTCGAAGGTACTGTAATTTACGTTCGAATATAAGTTAATTTGAATTCCGTCTTCGTGAATTTATAATTTTCAGTCTAATCATAAATTAATTACCTTTACAGTATAAAAACTTATTTCATTCTAACAACACTTTATACTTAACGTTAATTTAACCCCTCGACGCCGGGGGCCGCGAAACGAGAAGTAAGTTGTCGTGCCGGGTAGTATTTGCGAGCAGGGGCACTGCAGTGCCGGCAGTCGCGTAGCGAGAAACTATATTCTTGTTGTACTTGTTAGGATACGCAGGAGGAATCTTTCTAACAGATGAAAATTATTAATGCTACAGTTTTATATTTTCATATCATTGTTTATTAATGTGTTTACATGATGTTAACGCGTATAGAAATGCGAAATAAAATTCGCATACAAAAAAAGTGCAATAAAATATCAAAAATTCACTAAAGAATAAACAATATATTTTATAGTTATCATAACAGTCCTGGTCATATGTGACTAAAAATAAAATCGAGGATCGCTCATAAATAATTGTATTGCTTGAGACTATATTACGGGCGCCCCAGGATTTTATTATTAGTCACATATAACCAAGTAGGTATGCTGTAATAGCTATTAAAATTATTTTTTTATTTTTTGGTGAATGTTTTTATGTATGTCGTATTAACTTTATAGTGCATTTTACTATAACCGAGTAACTTAAAAAGGTTTTATAATATATATTTTATTTGTGATATCCACTATATTGAAAAAAGAATAGAACAACTCAGTTTATAATTAGTGTTTACTTCAGTAGATAAATTAGCGTAAATTATAAATAATAATTTGTGTAAATTAATAACGAAAATTTAGTGAGAAGACTTTTGAAAACTGTTATAAACAAAACATAAACGTTTCATTACGATACGATATATGATTGTATATATCAATGAATAATATATACAATCCGTCTTATCGCATCGCCCTTCCTAGCAGCCCGTGGATCGGTAATTTGCATCGACGACACGTGAAGAAAACAGGGTATGTCTGAGATACGGACGTCGGCGACCTGTGAAAAACGCGGGGTCGGTATCCCTTACGTATACTGGCGGTGTATAAAGAAAGCAGGGTCCGTATCTCTTACGTATGCCGGCGTTGAGGGGTTAATAACTGTTTCCTTATTAACACTTTGACCGCCAGACTGGAAAAGGCCGTACAAACTCAGACATACTTCATTTCTTAAGTCATAAATTGTCGAAAATATATGCGTTCGTTTAATACAGGCTGTTGGTAGTATTTTTAATTATACTGGCGACATTAATTTTACGCAATAATTTTGTAACATCATTTAAATAATCCAGCTTCTCTGCAATGTACGTGTCACCCATATTTGGGTGATGTGACAGTCAATGTGTTAAAGGTGACTACATTCACCCAACGTCGAGCGCTCGCTGTGTACTAGAGGTAACATTAGTCACCCACCGCCCAGCGCCTCTGGTATCCTAAAAGTGACTGTAGTCGCCCTCTCCAAATTGTGCCTCAGTTAAGAATTAACATAAACTTAATTCATTCATTTCATGAATTACACGGATTAATTAAGCAGACGTTACACTTTCCGTGGTAAGGTGTAGTCCCGCGACTTAACTGTCCAGTACAATGGCAACATTCTAGCGACCAACTCCGCCGTAGCAAAAGGGTTAAATATTTCCTAACTGCTTCACTATATTTCCCTTAATTCTGCCAGTCTACCTCAGACACATCTACTACTACACCATCACAGCTCTTCCCACTTTGAGTGTCTACCTCTGTGCTTCTTCAATTCCGCTACTCTACATTCTTTAGTTCTGCCCACCCTAGTTTACTCAGTTCTCTCCCCCACTATGTTTCTATTATTTCCCGTACTTCGCATCGGATAGCGTGCACAGGAGGCTGCGTTCGCGTAAAAAAGCTTCATGAGTAGACGACACTGAAAGATGAGCGAGATATCTGAGGAATATCAGTTTCTTGGAAAGCTCGCGAATGTTACCACGGTGAATCAACTCAGGCGTGAACGTCGACGTGAAACGTAAAAATCTCAAGCGGGGACGGCAGTTGTCATCGACGGAACGTCGTTGTTCCGCCAAACAATGCTCCTCCCCCATAGAATCATCCGCTGCGTTCAAGTGGATCGCACAAAGGGGTAATGTCTGCGCACGGTTGCAACTTGCGTGCCCACTCACGTATGCGTTTTCTTTTCCGTAGGCATGCCGTGGGACGCGGCTGGACGATGCAGTGGAAGTTATGCACGAGACGGATAGCATGAGCTCGTACAGCATCCCCTCCCATGCGGATATTCTGGTTGCTTATTCCACTTATGACGGTAAGTAGAGACGCATTATCCATCCTGTAGAGTGCATAAAGTGAGCGCACCTGATATCGATCCGAATCTCTTTTCCAATTTTCTTACTGAAACTCTCAATTAATATAACCCTTTAACGCTCAGTGTTATTATGTTAAATATTGTCGCCGGTTAACACAATCGTAACCGTTGTTCCGTCGTAGACCGAAACGACGGTTATACGGTCAGACGATACCATTACTTTTTATTATGTTATTCCTTCTTTCAATCAATTTATATATTTTCAAGACCGACCCTTTGCAATTTCGATTTCGTTGACAAAGGGAATCAGAGACAAAAGAAGCGAACATTTGGTCTGCAGTCCGCCACATGCGCTCGGTAACCTGGGACCCATCCGCGCCAGGCCTTACCGGGGCGCGCTGACTCGCAGACAATATAGTCATAAAACCCTACCGTTGAGAGACTCGAAAATTCGTCGCGGTCAACTAGCACCGTGACCACGTGCGCGATATTTTCCTGACGTCCGCTTCGCCCTGAAGGAGAGGTATTCCACCTCCACGTCGCTTGGAAAAACCGAGCAATTTGCCTTCCCCTTCAGGGCATAACCAATAAGGAGGCGAGTTTTGGTAACGCCTTCAGCGAACTTTGAGGAAGCGCGACGTCACACGAAGCTCGTACAATCGAAAAGATTCGGTCGAAAACATTCATTAGAAAAGATTCGTTCGCAAACATTCGCAAAACGTACTCGTATCGACAGACTCAAACCAGAACTCACCCGGTGAACATCACACACACACACAGACACGCACAGAAACACACAACTTGTAAATACAGTCATTACGAAACAATCTAAGTGTGCTTTATTTTCGGTTTCAAAATTCTAAAGATCGTGTAACGGTTCGGCAATTAAGTGCGAACATTGCACGACCTAACAACCGTCTTAGCGTACAAATCTTTAGCTGTGTACCGGTAATATTGTTCTATGTCATTTCAAAACCTTTTATATTGATAATACAATAACTATGTCCACTTTGAATATTGCCGTTATTTGTAATAATATGGAAAAATGTTATATACAAAACTTACACGGTATAGAGGGGGGCATATTGTGACAAACATTTTCTGCGTGGGTGAAGGCATACAGGAGATTTCAAGGTCATCTCTATTTTTTTTAATGGAATGCTAAGTTTTTTTTATCTCGATGTAATAACCGGTGTTGAGACGACTTCAGCGAGCTATCATTGAAGGTCATGCAACGTCAAATGTGGTAGTCAAATAAACTTCACTTAACCGCATTTTATCGATGGAAATCTTACTGGCGAACGATATATGTACACACTTTATACGAAGTAGATTAGGTACTTTATTAGAAAATGTACCACTAAACGTTCGCCAAATGATGTGGTTACAGCACGACGGGTGTCCAGCACATTATGCTCGGTCCAAATAAATGGACAGGACATGGAGGATTAGTTTCTTTTCCTCTGGGGAGCATTGAAAAATGCTGTTTATCAAGAAGTATCCACTACACCAGAAAATATGAAACAATGGATAATTGCAGTATGTGCTAGAATAAGTTCAGAAACGATAAGACATACACGTGATACAGCGATACGAAGATTGCAACTTTGCATTGACGCAAACGGTCATCACTTCGAGCATCTCCTCTAATGTAAGAAAGTTTATTTTACTACCACATTTCACCTTGCATAACCTTGAATGATAGCTCGCTGAAGTCGTCTCAACACCGGTTATTACATCGCAATAAAAAAAACATAACATTCCATTGAAGAAAGTAGAGATGACCTTGAAATGTCCTCTATGCCTTTACCCACGCAGAAAATGTTTGTCACAATATGCTCCCCTCTATACCGTGTAAGTTTTGTATATAACATTTTTTCATATTATTACAAATGACGGCAATATTCAAAGTGGACACAGTTATTGCCCCACCATGTACATGTAACGGTACTTGTGGGTTATCGGGACACAAGTAACTTTTCAAATTATTATAGAGATTAATTGGAGTTGGTTAGAGCTGGTTTCAAAAATTCAGGGTGATAGAGCAATCCCGTTTTTGGATTTGTGTTTGTGACGACACGTTTTACAAGGATATTGCAGATCAGGGAAAAAGTTTTAATTTTTTGGACAGTGTTACTATTCGAAGATCCAACGCTACACTTTGTGGGACACCCTGTATATGTGTCCCTTGGATGTTATATAATCATTGTGAATATAAATAAAACATTCAAGGTGCTTGATTTCTATAGAAGCGAAAACTGAGGGGTGCTTCTAATGAAAATATTATTATTCGCGCGTTCAGGCGTTAATTAAAACACGCGTATGTATGCACACGTTACTTATCTCCTACGCAGCCACTAACAAGGAACGCATTGCGCAAATGCCATCGTTCCTCCGCTTCTCTAAGCTTCTTATTTTACGACACGGAGCGTACAACAATGCTCCATCCCGGGTACGTGCTCGACATGGAAACGCGTGGAACGAAGTGCATTCGTTTCTGTCTCTTCTTTTTTTATCCAGACGAGGGGAAATGTTCCTTGACTTTGTATTCATGCAAGGTAATTTTCATGCGTCGAAAAAACAAATATGTGATTCCGTAGCTATAGGTATATGTGTCTATGAGAATGAAAGAAGGGAACGCTGAAAATCACCGCCAGTGGATTTCATACATGAATTCATATCCAAAAGTGGCAAAGCCATATGTGCTCGTTATACATATTGGACGATTCGCGAAGCAGGAAAAATTCAAATGACAAAATATATATTATGAAATTTGTAGGTACATCAGTAAAACTTCTGTTTCGGGGACATTTCCTTTAACTATTAAATCCACATGTGTGTTTGAAGTAAAATAAATATTTATTTTATTAAAAAGATTACTTATTAAGAAGATATACTTGAAGTTTATTCATGAAAGTTGTAAGTACATCAGAACTATCCTTTAGAACGTCTTTCTAAATCTGAAGATTATTCGAAAATTATAAACGATTGTGTACTTTATTTGCAATTTATGTCAGAAAAATTAATGGTTAAAATAACGTTGATATATAAGCTTATGTTACTCGAAAAAAAGTCGAACTAGAAAATTATGTCACTAACCAGCATCACGAGGTACAAACTTTAGATTTTACTGAATAAACCATCGATAATTTCGCTGATTTAACGAAAGTGACGTCGAAGTAGAACTGTACAACTTTTAATTAAAGAAATTAAAACATTGAAATTAAAATGATTCATATATCTGACACAAAGTATGTTTATCTAATCGCGAAAGATATAAAATGAAATAATTCTCATTCATTGAGTAGAATATTAGACGAATAATAAATATCCACATTTAGTTATAATATATCAAACGAGAAATTTATATAAATAACGATTGCATTATCGTCTCTGATGTAGGAAAAATTGCCAATTTTTTATACACCATGATGCTTTATACTAAGCTTTCTATAATTTGTACATTCCAGTAAACGTTACACTATTTTATATGTGATGGACAGACGAGTATATTTCCTATTTATATGTATAATATTTCTTGCCATGACAGTCCAATTTTCTAATATACTCCTTTAATACTGCGCAGGGTATTTATGTTATCCGAGATCGATTAAAAAATATTCAGTAGGCGATTAATGACATGAAAAAATGCTTTCTATAAAATTCTAAAAATTCTATAAAAATTCTTTCTATAATTGTTGAATCAAAGGGGATATCACGTAAGGTATAAATTTTTTCTATAAGCGTAATTGTGGGGAACATTCCACATTCAATTTAATTTTTTTTAAATATAATAGAATGCAATACGTTTCTGTTTCTAATATCATGGTATTGTTTGAGACAATTTCAACGAACTGTCACATGAAGTTCTTCCATCCCACTGAAGGTCGTAAATTAGTGCGCTTCCAAGAGGTCACAAGAAACTGCATACACTCCCGCCCATAAGTATTTATCAGGATACTTTTATCGAATATGCAGTAAATGTTACAGGGTATTGCAAAATTGCTGAAAGTCTGAAATAAATACAGTTTCGGGGATATTAAAGGTCGGTGGACAACGTTTCTGCTACTATGAAGTGATAAACGCGACTCAGAATGTATAATATTGACAAAACATATTTTCTTCATACAGAACAAATGTCCTAATACCTATGAATGGTAGTGTACATATGTATAATACAATAGCATTTCACAGTTTTCATACTTACGTAAATAATTTTTGCAGTGATCATGTACATCTTTTCTATTAAGTATATTCTACCGTGAATAGTATTTTTTAATACTTCCAAAGCTAAGTGAAACATTTCAGTATTCTACTTTCCGTAACTGAATTGTAGCATGTGAAAAATCAAACTATCATGAAAGTTAAAGAGGGGCCGATAAAACGACAAAAAAAGTCATCTTACGGACGGCGTTTAAGTAACTTCCTTCTCGTCGTAAAATGAACGTTATAAGGTTTAACCACTGTTTTCATTCGATTAACGAACAAAGAAAATTTTTAAAACGCTCGCAATGCACTTCCTTCTACCTTCATCATTCGTGCTGTACGGCTTGAAAGAAGTAGAATTAATCATCCTTATTTCGCGGAAGATGGCCAAGATAATGAACTTTTTCAACGTCTTCTTTATAAACAAATTGAATGAAGTTAAAGGATATTTCTCGACCCGGTGCGGCTGTATAAACACCATTTATTCTTATCTTCTAAAACGCTAGCAATATTTCAAACAGACAGAGTTATTGCTGGATGACTTACACGTAAACCGGGAACGTAGGATGTTTCAGACTTATGTATTTGCGAGTCTGTGCTGCGTGAATTGTGTATAAGACAATGTTAGGTTTCTACAATGGTCCTGACGCTTGGTGAAACTGTATGAAACAGAAATTCAATTTTATATAAACATTTTATATTAAAAATCGTACTGTATATTTGACAACTGGTTTTTATAATTTCAGAATAGACTGTGGATTTTATCCATTTATCACATATATGATTGTTTAAAATTTAGTACAAAAAATTTAATGAATTTTAATAAAATTTTTATATTATCTGAAACTTGATGGAATCCTTAGTAAAAAATGCTATTCTATATGATTTGGTTTTCTATGAATTACTTCATAAAAATCTGTATTTGCATAAACTTCTGCAATTTTAAACATTTGGGAAATGTTTCATATACGTCTTTTAAGATATTACCATAGCGTTTTTAAAATCTATTTAAACGTTTTCAAAACGTATAGGGAATGTTACTTTTACACATTCGAGAAACGTTCACAGAATGTTGACACAGGACGTCCTCAAGACATTCATCTTAACCCGGACCTAACGGGGACACATGGACCTTCTCGGAACATCCTCCGAATGTACAGAACGTCCAGAACGTACGTCCAACGGACATACATAGGACGTTTTTGTGCTATTTGGGACATGTATCCAGCAAAATTTCTCGAAAATAAAGTCTCAATGGAGAAAATGTTAGACTTTATTTTCAACTTCTTTTGTACGTAGAAGTAACCCCTATCCAGTTGTACCACCAGCTACATAACACCCTGCATAATATTCCTACGAGTTACCGATAGGTAATACCTACGTATTGTGTGACAATACAACTGATACTAACAAAGACAATATAGAGTTGGAGGTAAACCTCAGAGAGACAAAGACGTGTTAAAGCTAAGTAAAAGTTAAAGCTCGTCTATTCTAATAAATCAGTTGTATTTTTAGTAACCATTGTCCTTTTTATTATGATTATGCCGCGCCTGCGCAACAATATTTATATCGAAATACACATGTATAGAATTCCTACATTTGGGGGCATTCCTAGGTAATCCTGGAATTACCTGGGTTTACGTAGTTGTCAGAGAAACGTAGTAGAAACCACTGCTTTTTACACATTCCATTTTTCGAGACAGCAACACAATTCGAATACTCAATTTATCCAAATGGATGACAATAAAATTCTGACACTCAACTTCTCAAGATAGATAGCAGTAGAATTGAAGACTTCAGAGGATGAAGGGTAACATTTGTGTGAGGATTGAATTGCCTTAGTGAATAAAAGTTGTATGTGGTATTCTTTCACATAGTAAGTCATTTTTACATTATCCTGTCACAGAATAAAAAAATTCAGTAAGGTTAAGGATATATGCTACAGAAGCAGGTACAGGAAAATAAGTTTTAAACTCAGTCTACTACGAATTTAATATTTGTAATATAAAATCTTCATCCCCTGAAACTTTCAATTCTAAAACTCAATTTATCCAAATGAATTGTACCAAAATTCTGACATTCAGTTCACTAAAATTTTAGAAACGTTTTTAAATGTTTCGAATAAACATACATACCTACATGCTATATTATTAGGTTGTGCAAAATGTTCTGTTAGATTCTGGTTTCTTGAATTTTAAGAAAAATTCGATAAAAAAATCGAATTATTTATTACTCCATTGTTTTATACACCATAAAGTTTATTTCTGTCAGCTATGGTTTAATACCTATTTTCATTAAGCGTTTCACCTACGAGTATTTGTCTAACGATGGAAAACCGTTATCTCTGGTGATTCCATACCTCGTAGCTTTTCTTGCAAATGGAATAAGTAAATTAGTGAAACGTTCGGCAATGTGTATCGATTATAATGGTTCTTACTTTAAATAAATATATTGACTTTCGACGGAGTTATAACTATTTACTTGAATTTAGACGACGAAATCCGACAAAACTTTCCGAACGACCTAATACCTTGTCACAGAGTAATCAAGGTCAAGTACGCGTGGAAGTGAATGTGGAATAATCTTATCAATAGCGTCACCTCGTAACGCCGGCTGTGCATATCAATGCACACAGCGATGATAGCAATTTATCCGATTTAGTGTCCGCACATTTGAATGATACGAGCGTATCGACGTGGTGTACGATCAACTGCAGCCGCTGGCCATTTGGAATATTAGGCTTACGGTGAAACAATCTATTGGTAGCCTGGATTGCCCAATCGGTTTCGGATTTTCGGCCTGTCCCGATACACTGATTGCTCCAGTGCTTTTAGAATAGTACTCGGTACTTCGAACATTTATTGTGAACTACTGTTTCTAATTAACCTAAAAATCACTCTCAATGGAAACGTATAGAATTGATAATGAAAATGTAAAAACTTCATAGCTTCACAACGATTGGAAAAGACTTTTATTTTACATTAATTTCTAATATTTATTTCCTCTTCCAAAGTTCATAATAGAAGAAGGAATTTTCTATTTAATTCCTATTTTCACAAAGTAATTTAAGAAAAACTATATTTACACAACGATCCATAATCTAATAATGATAATTGCTTTATCATAAACAGGGCGTGCGTTTTAACCCTCGAAGTACGGACATTTTTAACGCTCGTAGAGACAATGGTGTGTGGATCCATTTGAAACCTTATGCTTCCTTCTTTTTTAAACGTATCATTAAGAGACACCTACTTTTTTTACATGACTAAATATGAACAACTCCCATCTTAAATTACATTTACAAACCGATGAGTTAGATACAGTTTTTAAACACTCGGTTCCAAACGGACCCGGTCACCGTACTCCAAGTGTTAAAGTTAGTGATGGACGCTTGTATATTTCTATAGGAAGCTGAGAGTTTAGTTTCCATTAGAATAGTAATAAGGGTAATAAGGGTATTTTTAACGTAATAAGGGTTTTTCAGCTCCCTCCATTACGTTTCAGATTAATACAAGAGCATTATCATACTGTAGCATACTGTATCATAAATCAAATAACTAGTGAACAAAACTGCAGACCGAACACGTATATGATAATAATAATTGCATATTATAACACAATTGCAAGTAGTAAGAAGGAGTAAAAATGTAGTAAGCTGTTGTTAAAACTATTTACACCTGTACTTTGATTGAGTTCATTAAGATGACTGATAATCTATGACGTGAGATCGAAAAATTTAGCAAGTTTAATTATTTCAGTGTAATTATTTTAGTACTCTATTAATAATTCTATTTATACCTGCACGTTCTTAACCGCTTATTTTCGGAGGTACATTTTCAAGCAGCTTTGAAGGAGAAAAGGGGTTTAAGCTAGCTCGCGCTGATGTCTGCGGAAGAAACTTCTCGAAGCAGGTGCACGCTGATTTCCTCGGTTGATCAGCTAAGACGTGCATTTTTTCCGTCGACCTCTGGCGGACGCTTAACTACTTTCAAGGGAATATTATTAACTTGATAGGATCATACAGTTCACCTGAAAGTGAAGTATACATAGAGCTTCTCACAGATTTTACATATTAACACGTTGAATTCCACAATTTTTACTCTTCGGACAGTCTCGTGGTAAGATACATTTATTTAGGTCTCTGTTTTTAACAATATAAGTATTTACGCGTTGACTGTAACGTTAATTACTTTGAATATTATTTCACTACTGATTACATTTATACAATGTTAAATGTTGCTGTTTAGAAATTCAATATTTCTTTGCGTAATTTAATGACGCTGGTCATTGGTAACCACAATGGCAGTCAACGTGTTAAAAAGCAAGTGGATAATGTCAAACTGCATTTTTATACAGAAATCCTCGTTTTGAAAAATTAAATTTGACAATTTTTCAGCAACAGGTGTATCTGAGTAACACCTAGTTCGTATGCCCTAATAACCTCGCTTAGTTCTACTTACTATGGTATAATATTTGCAGACAATAACAGAAGTATTATTTACTCTACATAATAATTTGGAACAAACTGATAGTTGACAGATCGATGTTTTATTGGTAATAATTATTTGTGCTTACACATAAAATTACTTCCAATCCGATTGTACCGTTCGTTTCCGCCACTTCGTACACCTCACCGGTTGCATTTTCATCACGAATTTATGGGCTCAAATATCGACATTTATCATTTTAATATCATATAAAATGTCGTGTCGTTAGTTTCCATTATGCTTCAAACGCCAGAACAGTACTTTGTGTTTACTCCTAATATCTTCAGAGTTTTAATTGAAATGCATGTGTGTTAAAATGTGCTTATTAATATTTTTTAAATTTTATACCAAAACAAAGAATATTTTCACTTTCCTCGACATTTTGTTTTTAATTCTCGGTAGCAGAAAATGTTTTCACTACTTCAGAAATTCTTCATAGAAATAATTAATATTTCTTTTGAATTTATACTTCCAAAAAAGAATATTTGTACTATTCCTAAGATTTTCTAAGAGAATAACAATTTGCTAATTGTGAATCTGAGCCTGAAAACGAGTAGTTCCATTATTCCAACGATTTCCCAAGGAAACAGCGACATGCAACACAGCACACTTTGTACACCCCAGACGCAGATACGTTGCGCAAACGGTTGCCGTTGTGTGCAGCCAAGTAAAGCTGCTTACCTTAAGTGACACGTCTCGAAATGATGGTACTCGAAAGGAGGAAAGCGTATACAGAAATGAATCCTTCTCTTTGATTAAGATTGATGTCTCACGAACAAGCAATCGTTGCTACAAGTGTACACGCGATCGAACGAAAGGTCTGTGTGCACGTAACGTACGTTGTAGTTTATCGGGGAAAGAGATTCGTGTATGATGGGAACAAAATTTAATTAAAAGGGGAAATTTGTCACGGAAAATTAATTAAGGATTGGTTGTTTAACAATATCGATTAATTAATAGCGTTGGCGAATTGGAGAGTGGTGTCACTAATCCTCTATAAATCCATATAACTTTGAAGTCTTGTATCAGTTTTATCAGTATTGAGCAAATGAAAATATTTTCTTCCACAGTTGACCAACGTAACTTAAAAACCACGATAAGGCTGCTTATCTGCACAGTCGCTACTGCCCAGTGTGATTTCAGAAATCTATTCCAAAAGACCTGAAACCTGCAAAATTGAAAATTTAATTTCCGGGTGTCGAACTGGTCAGTGGTGAGGTGTGGAACTTACAATGAATATCTAAATTATTTGTGCTGATATTGAAAACAAACAAAATTAGTAATAGGAGTTTATATGGTTTCAAGGCGTGCATCTAGTTATAATAAAAAAAAGTCTCCTCGAAGTTATCTTCAAGATTATTTCTAGATCGTTAACATTTTTCTGTATATCGCATTCTGTGCTTTATATTACGATCATGTCCTTGAAATGACCGTAAACTTATAATTAATTGGTACTCACATTCGTCCCTCGCATGTTAGCCGCTTCTATAGCTTGTTAACACTCTGAGAACCCAATATTACCAGTTTGAATGTTTCGCTTTGAAGAAAAAATAAATATATTTATTTATGGTGAAGTTGAACAGAACACGGTTCGAGCGTGTAAACTATATACAAAAATGTATCCAACAAAAAATCATCCTTGACGAGTTACACTTCAAGAGACGGTAACTTTATTTTTCGAAACAGGTATTGTTCATTCCCAATAGAAGGGAAGATGTTACATTACTAGTGGTAAAGAAGCAGAAGTAAGTGTTTTGGAGACTGTTGCCAGTAATCGACAAATCAGTTGGTAAAACTGAACGATGTTGCCCTGATTACCCATTTTCTTCTATTAAACATCACTTCAAGACCGTAATGTCATAGGTAGTTCAACTTGTCTGAATGTCGGCTACAACGTTGCATTATAAAAAAATAGAACGTAATTTGGAAAAAAATGTCAGATAATTTCCAAAAAAAAAATTCGTCCCTGAAATGACCTTCAAAATCGCCTTATAGAAACTTCTCTTGACATCACCAAATACGCATCTTTAACTCGTATAAACTCTTCTTAGCCATTTTTTCTTACCTCGAATACCAATTGGGATAATTTATATGTTCATTATGAATGATTTCAAAAAATTTGTTGCACAATAAAAATTATTTTCGATTTTAAAAGGTTAAAATCGTTACGATCGGATCTAGCGTGTTCGTGACATGAAGCTCGTTGTCTAGTCCTGACGAGTTCTTTGAGCGGTAAAAGGACAAACCAGCGGTCCATAACAGGACTCGATACCGTGGCCGATTGACGGTCCGTAATTGTTCGGGACGAGAAATTTATTGTCCACCGTTGCAGATATCATTGACACCGTGTCACTGACCGTATATCGATCTCGTCGGCTGTGTCATCGAAATGACCGGGTAAAATATTGGTCTGCGCGTCATTTTGGATCGTTAGCCGGTCGATTCGCGTCACGTGGAAAACAAACGGGAGCAATTGACAGGGGGATACAGACACACCGATAAACACAATTTATTCATTTAGCTGAGTCGCATGTGAACGATAGTTTCGACGTGGCCTTTGAAAGGTAGGCGATTAAATAATCATTAAACTAACTGATCTATTATTTGACGGTTAAATACGTTTCGGTTAATTTATCATATTTCCAGTGAAAAAGTTTATGAATAGGATTATCGACGTTGATATTAACAACGGAGCCAATTGATATTTCTTTAAAGAGAAAAAAAAATAGTGTTAAATATTAATTGTTTAGATATTAGAATACATTCACCTTGTGTGAAATATAACCTTGAAGTGACCTTGAAGACCAATTAAGTGACATGTTTCTAGATATTGTATTAACTGAACAATTAAAATTAGTTATATTTAGGACTTAAATAATGTTTCCTTGTCGTTAGATATGAAACAAGTATTCAGATACTTGATTCTGATAAGACATCCTGTACAAAAATAGAACTATTTTTGCTCGATTAGTCTGTGAAATTACGACCTTTACTATTTTAATCATAACAAAGATAGATACTTAATAGCGTAGCGTAATTTAAAATGGGAGTGCAATTTCTTCCTAATTGGCAAACTTTCGAGAAAAATCAAATATACTTAACACTTTGCACATTCTCATGTAAACAAGAAATTTAACTTTAACGTAAATCCATCGCAAGTGTGTCTAACGAACTATTTTTATATTTACTTTTACACAATTTAGTGCAACCTTCCGCGAGAAGTCATTCTTACGAAAACTAAAGTTTTTCTTTGGCTGTTTGCATTTTATCGTTACCGTGTACACATTTTTGCTTTTATAAGGAACGTTACATTATTCTCCTGAACTTATAATTCGCTCCTCAGCGTCTGTAGAGGTAGAAAACTTTTCTGATAAGGCAGTTCTTTCGGTTAAACCGAATCACTTTGGAATAAAAAGTAAACTTACGTTGAAATCACCGCTAGGATCTTTCTATAAGCAATTAACTTAACTCCAAACAATGCAACTATGTTGAAATTAACAACTGGCATGTCAGTCCTCCAGTATACAGGATTTTCGTAGAATGTGATAGCAAAGTTTTTGAGTTAGTTGCTTTTGAAGTTTTTCTCATGATATGTGACAACGTTCATGGTTTCTACATTACGAATACATTGTTCTAATTTTAAAATATCTAAACCCCCTATAACTGTTTCAACTCAGTTTTCTGTCTGCAATATTCAAAAATACACCAATGTACGATCCGTTTTGTTTAAACTTGTACAAGTCCAGTATTTGAGTTAGTTGCTTTTGAAGTTTTTCTCGTAGTATGTTGACCAATCGTTCACAGATATAACGTCGTGACAATCTTCATGGTTTCTACCGTGATGGCCAGTGTTCAAATACACCCGAAACACATTCAAAAATCTTTGGAAGAGACGTATTTGAACACTGGCTGTCACGGTAGTGCTCATCATAGAAGATATTGCCCCGAACAACATAACTTGTATTTAAGTCACGCAAGAAACATTGAATCGTAACTATAAAACTTTTGAGTATCTACTCCTATATGGGGGTGGGGGCGATTTATTAACACTTTGATGTCGGATTACGTATTACAGTGGATTCCGGTTAATTGGGACGCCGGTTAATCGGGACCGCCAGTTATTTGGGACAAATACTGAAGGACGAAAACACACACTATTGGTTCCACTTCGATTATATGAGACATACCGCTGCTTTATTGGGACAGTTAACGCTTGTACAATTTACGGTTGGAGATATATTAAAGCGTGTTCTGAAGTAGTAATACTGATTATAAGTATAGATATGGCTCGAACGTAGGAAAGGACAGCATAAATAAAGTAAAAAAGGGCCCAAAATTCTGAATCATATTAAAGTGGGATCAAGTTGACATGCTCGAGTCGAGGCACAATAACACGGGTGATTCGGGGAACGCGGCACGGCGTCCCCCCATCGCATTTCTATCGATAGCTTTTTCTTTATTACTTGTATAACTTTTTTTGTTAAACTTTGTATTTAACTATGTATTTATTTTTTACCTTATTCAGATTTCATCTGTTGATACTTTTAACACAGTTAATTAAACATTTAGTTGAATTGTTCCCTACTGATTTAATTGAAATAAACATTTTAATTATTCCCTATTGATTTAACTTAAAATTCGCTTTATTGAGACAAAATAGTCTGGTCTCAATGTGTCCCAATTAACCGGAATCCACTGTAGTACGTATTTTCAAAAACAAAAGCTGAGAGCGGTTGACGTAGTAGTACGTCTTCTTGAAATAAAAATTAAAATAGTAAAAAGTA
Source organism: Dufourea novaeangliae (assembly GCF_001272555.1). Classification (NCBI taxonomy): domain Eukaryota; kingdom Metazoa; phylum Arthropoda; class Insecta; order Hymenoptera; family Halictidae; genus Dufourea; species Dufourea novaeangliae. Next base: position 122,529 of record NW_015373882.1, on the reverse strand, counting down.
GGAAAAATCGTTTTTTCTATATGCAAGGTTTGACAAATGAAAGTTAAGTTTTAGTTTCCAAATATGTTTAGTATTGTGCATGCTATACATGTAGCCCGTTCTGAACGTACGATCTTAAGTTAAATCCTCCCGCCAGAAAAGTGTTAGAAAAAAAACCTACAGATTCTAAATACAGTGAGGTATGCTACAACCATCGAATGCTACAGTGAACAGTTTTTATTATTATTAGAATCGAAATATTACAACGAACGAATGCGTTATAACGCACGCAGGCAAAGACGATCGGCCATTATGCCGATTGTCCCAGTCCGCTTTCGTTACCATGGTAAAGAAACAACTGACGATAGGAATCTGTTAATAACAGTATCATGAATAGTATTAGAGCGTCAGTTGCCATATGTTGCTATAGTGGGTGAAATTAGATTCAGTATTTTTTGAATGTAAATGCTATAACGAACGAGGTTTTACAATCAATTAGTTCATTCTAGCATATCCCACTGTACATGATTTTAAATGTTTCATTAAAATCGGCGTCCCAAAGTTCGTGCCATCATCCCGTAAAACGATTCGTAATACTTAGCTTTCGCATAGAGCCAGACAGGGGAGGAGGTCAAGCTACACAGCAGGGGTACGTGCCTGTTTACATTGTTGTCACTTTGACGGAAACAAAATTATTCCTGAAATTTTATAATCACACCTCTTATGCAACGCATAATGTACACATGATATACAGGGTGTAACAAAAATCTTGCTGGTCCCTGAAATGGGATACTTGTGAGGCAATTTGGCACAAGTTTTTTCTTAGCAAAAATGTTATCTAAGGCTTTGTTAACGAGATATTAACGAAAAACCTTGACCAATCAGAACTCTAGTCTTCCTGTAGAATGTGTGCATAGTCAACGTTATATGTTCAACTCACAGCCCTCACGGCAGTCGACAGGTCAACACTATCCATATTACGTAAACTGTGGTGTGTACCAAACTGCTGTAAAACACTTTTTGCAGCTTAATTCAGTGTACATTGATATGTGGACTAGACCAAGGATGAATGTAGGTATACTGATGTTTACTGAACGAAACTGAAGCATACTACTGCCTTAGGAGCATGATATGTAGGATAATACGGCTACGTAAATCCTTAGGTGTAGCAAACATTTGCACTGTCAACGCTAATGACACTCGAGCATCTCTTCAGAATGGCGCACAGCTGGCACACACCAATGGGGTGTTAATGCTGATGTCAGTCAAATCGCTGCCCGTGCCAGGCGGGTTTAAATTACATCCAACCGAATCCGGATTCCGTTGCATATTTAATTAAATGATAAGCTTGTTAGGATTTTTGAAGTATAATATCTTCTGCCGTTCCCTACAAAAGTAAAGTCACATGATTACGAAAAAATCGACATGGTTTGTGTCTAAGTTTTTGACACATGTTACACGACATTTTATCTTCGTCATATTCTTCGGCCCCTATTTACAGCTTTCGTTGCCAACTGCAATTATTCGACGGAATAAATGAAACGATTTATAATTGGGATACTTTAAAAATTGAATGGCTCTTAAAATTCAATGTATTTAGTCGAAAGGTGTCCACGAATTCCAAGACAATACTGACCACGCATAAATTCACTGACTACTGCAACAGTGTATCAGCATTCTCTACGTCATGAAACAAAAACATGATTTCGCCGACATTGGTGTTTAATGCAGCGTTTATTTTCAATTTGGAACAAGTGTTAACTGAACGTTAACAGAACTATTTGATAATACTCTCGAGATTCTCGTCACAGGGGGCTATTATTGCTTCACGTGCATTGAATGAGATGAATATGAAACACCGTGACAGCGTTGCTGCTGGCGTTTAATAGTATCGAGCTTTTGTCTTTTCGAGGCAACGATCGCACTGGAGTTTTCGCGTATCCGCTACAATCGGCTTTTGTAGTACTTCCAGAGACGACTGAATTATTATCCTTACATGTTTCGAGACAAAGGAAATTGTTCGTTGCCATGTAAACGCGACATAAACGATGACAGAATTACGAGGACACGTTCATTCGAAATCGACTGGCTGTATTAACGAGGGATTGCGTTCAAGTAATATTGAAAGTTCATCCATAGTTGCTCGTTACATTATTGGAAATCTGTTAGATTGACGGTAATAGTGAGCTTCGTTAATGGTACACAAAGTTCATTTCCATCCGACTAGTTCGATATACATATAATTCCTACGTTTGTAATAGGGGTATACTTGATTGTTTGTAAATAACATACAGTAGAACGTTGTAAAGGAAACACACGTCTATTTTAATATATGCTATATAATAATAATGCTTATAAGGCACTACAGATAAAATGTGTTGTCGCCAAACATTTAATCCACAAAAAAATTGGCGGCGTATTCCATACGCCACTAATACAAACAAGTCCTCTTTATCGCTAAATTTTTTACTTGATAAATGTTTTTCTTTATTCTAAATATTTATCAGTAAAAATAGAAAATTAGTAAATTAAAAGATCACAAAAAGCTTGCACCTGTCTTTTAAAATTACGAAAAGAACGTTCTTCCTGATTTTCGACTTTTAATTTACATGTAGAATCCATTGTGTAAAAGTGTCCCACATTTTTATGAACACTCTGTACAACACTTCTACAATTTTGCGTGTCTTCTTACAATTCAGTGAATGTCAGATTATCCTTATTTAACTAGAACTCAAGAACATTTATTACTTGTTAATATTTTCCTCAAACATCATTAACTCTTCTAATCTGTTTCTTTAATACACATAAAACATTACCCTTCAGTACTTGTGTAAATAATTACAGCAGTGATCTTGTTAATCTGTTTGGTTAAATACTTTCTGTCAGAGGCAAGTACTATCTTTAAATGAACATGAAGTAAATTATACAAGGCTCTAATTTCCAAGTCAATATACATATTGGATTTGAAAATTGTAATTGTGATGATATTTAGAAGCAATAAAAAATACCTGAAGATTATTGAGGACGTAATTATTCATTCAGAAATATTCATTTGTGTTATTGTGTGATCTGTCATGCAATAAGCTTTCATATGTCAAAACTGCATTGTGGTATTGTATGTATATGAAACTGTTGTTTTCGTCGACCAATTACCCGAGAACCGCTTATCCGAATGGATTTGCGTTTCTATTAATTCGCATAATCAGCGTTCTATTCTATTACCTTTATACCGGTATTCAATAAAATGATCGTTTCAGTGTTATAGATAGTGAATTGTGAATGATTATTTAATAACGTGTACACGAGGCCATTCAACAATTTGTTTCGTAACGTATAATTATAGGATTCTTATATGTTTATTTTAAGTTGTATTGATCTGTCATGCAGGAGATAAAGCGTCTCTTCATTTATATTATTACGCTGCTCGAAATAATTAGAGGATCGCCAACTCAAATAACGTAGTAGCACAACACTGTTACGGTAATATAGTAATTGCCTCAGACTTTGAGTTTAGCAAAGTGGAAATGTTGGGTGATTTCAACTTGTTAACAAGAATTTCATTTAATAATAAACAGTAATTTTATGAATGCAAACTTTTAAGAGAATTAAATTGTTGTACTAAGTACATCTACGGGTGGCTAAAATTTTGTAATATACGAATCAATAATGAAAATGCAATGAATAGAATTACACCAATATCTGATAACTAGACTGTGGATGTTTATTCAAATATAGATTGACATGGTTGAACTTACAGAGACTAGAATAAAAGAAAAAATTTGGTTCACAAACAATTCTATTAGATTCTAAATAAAATGGAAAGCTCGTTGGTCTGTCATCAATATGTAATTATACTGAAATTTAGGCAATCGTCTAAGCTATGAATGCATAAAATTTGCAGTTTAATGATGGCCATTTGGATAGAATTATTGAAGAACAATCTATAATGCAACGATAATTAATGACACGAAGGTAGGTTTGTCCATTTAGAATTTGAATTTGGATTAAATTATATTCAATTGGAACTGAAGTGGAAGCAACAATAGAAATCATAGAATCTGTTGAAATAAAAATATATGGACTGGTTTCGAATATGATTTAAAGGCAAATTTAATTTTATAAAATGGTATATTATACTTCTATTCCGACATTTCCTACTCAACAGGAACATGAATTCAATACTGCCCTATAACATAAACTCGAGGTGAGCGAATACGAAATTTTGATTAAAAACATCACACATTTAATCACCATTTGACAACTACGAGTAACGATTTCCAATCTAAGTACCTAATACATTTTTCATAAAGGTAATATATTATACATTTCACAGATTTTTCATCATTCATTATTTTATACTCTAAAACTTCACTTGGCGGTGTAATGTTTCTCGTGAAAAATACAAGATAAGTTACTCAGCACAGAACAACAAAGTACATCAAATAAATTATACATAAGTATATACATATATGTATACATATGTACCTATAGATTGTTCAGCTATTGGTGTAAGAAACGTTATGGGGTCATTCAACGTGTCAACATAAAATAATAATTTAGAATGACGAAATTGTCATGAAGGCTCTGTGTTCAAATCATTAACAATAAGAAATTGGGGTCAGAAACGCCTCCCGGTGTTTTCGGTCGTTCGACCACCTCGTCTTCACTCGTCTTTTAGATGTTATTCTGACTAGCAAAGAGCTTTTCTTTATTATTACTTTTCTGTCCTTTGCGCGGGATTCAAGTATCGTTTCGTTAGTTCAGTGAGGGTCGTCAACGCGAACACATCCAGTCGGAGACCTCGAAGAAGAATATCTGCGCTCTTTTATACTATTAACTGAATTTATTATACTGAGTTGTAGTGTCGTGCAAGTTAATTTGTTTAGTGTCTATTCTCTGTAGTCTCTCGTATGAGCTTGAACGAGTAACTAGATTTAACGACGTGCAACTAACTTATGCGTATATGCTAATTTTATGAAGAGTCGCAAGAAGATACTTCAGGCTCACAATCTGTTGTTACACATCACTTTTGTAGCTACAAGGTAAATATGTATGTTTTTCTAACAGTGCTTACACCTTTATGCAAATTGTCTAGTTTCAGGCATTCTGACCCGAATTTATTATTGTTAATAACGTTTAAACGAAACCTCTAATACAATCTCGTCATTCCAGATTTTTGTCTTACTTCGGCATATAGAATCACGCCTTAAAGTTTTTGACATCAGTAGCGGAACACCCTGTATATTCGGTCGGTTCATTATAAGTGTTAGACTTTCGTCGGGCAGCTGGGCCAATGTACGACAATTTGGAAGCTGACTACAAGTCAATATTAACACATTGTAGACTGATCATGAGAAGTCTCGTCTTTTCAAATATTTTACGTATATTTTCTGTACCAATAACATATCCACTAACTTTTGTTATATTAAGTATTCATTTTCTAGGCAATCCGACACCCAAACTGTTTTAGCAAAGGAAAGGACAGAAAGATATTTTGAACTTGCACTGTGTTACCAATTTACTAAAATAATTTGTGCTTCATAATCTCGGATCACAACACCAGAATTTCAAAATTACCCTTCTGGAGCAGAGTCTTTACTTTGCGGGCAACGCCCTCTGTACACCGTATAAGCGCGAAAACTGATCCGGAAAATCACCAAGAGATATACCAGACCCAAAGTGGTTGCGCACCTAGTGCACCTGTTAATTGCCAGGTCAAGTTTCCGAGATCAATGACATGTCAATTGCTATTGAGTCGACCCTTTAACGCCTAGTGTTGCAACCATGCAACAGTCGTTCTAAAAGTCCAACCACTTGTGCTCCCGATTAATACCTACTTGTTCTCAGCAAGGATCCGTAGTTTCACTGATGTGAAGTAGATCTCCACGTTTCCACTTGAGAAATTCAAAAATAAATAAAAACAAGAAGAAAATGACAAGAAAGGTCTGTTTAATATTGAAATTGTCGACTTCAAAATAACAAGATACAACATATACAGAGTGTCCGAAAATAGTTGTTCTTGAAAGGAGTGATTCCTGGTGTGATTTAAAATAACGTTTTCCTTAGCGAAAAAGTTCTCCGAGGTTTTGTTAACGAGATATTAACGAGAAACCTCGACCAATCAGAGTGCGAGTCTGCTGGCTGAGCTCCTGCGGTAACGTTAACTACGCGCTACCGCGGGAGCTCAGCCGACAAACTCGCGCTCTGATTAGTCGAGGTTTTTCGTTAATATCTCGTTAACAAAGTCTCGGTGAACTTTTTCGCCAAGAAAGAAGTTGTTCCAAATCGCACCAGGAAACACCCATTTCAAGGACTTACAGCTATTTTGGGACACCCTGTATATCAGTCTCATAAGTTTGCAATAATGATGTACGGGTCCGAGTGTTATAGGGCCAGAGGGCCACGTATGCAACAGAAACTTTTCACAATAGAGCAGTTTCGAGTCCAATATTTTAAAACTAAATTGTCAATAGTTAAAAATGCAGTTTGCTCAAAAAAAGCAAACTTTAACCGTTCGCACCGTAACAACACCTTGTACAGTTAGCCGTATACATGCACCGACAAGGCCGGCGGTTTTTAAAGCTTCTGCACGATTGTCCCCGACTTGCACGTCGGGCTGCACTGTTTCCACGCCTCTTACGGTACTCCGCGGGCATCGAGACCTTGTATACATCTCCGGCGGCCGCGTTAAGAGAAGCCGGGGGCTTCCGTCCCCGTCTATTGTGATCGATAACGAGGAACAAAGTGCCTCTCTGCGAGGCAGGAAGCCCGAACGAAAAGTGCCGCGAATACTGACGAGTCCACGGTGGAAAAACCTCCGGGCAAAAATGCTGCTTTTAGAGGGGACGGCTGGCTGCTGGCTCGTCGTGAACACTTTTTCGGGATCTTTTCTTCTCCGCGAACCGGATGGTGAAGGGATACGATTACATTCGTTCGTTGAAATCTCGGCGAACTCATCGGACTCGCAAGAAACGGAATATTTAATTATTGTATTTTGCGCAGTTGTTCACGGAAGCTTTGGAAAATCGTTTGCGATATATAGGGTAAGCGCACCTAATATCGCCTATCCAGATTTAACCTGTACTCAATTGAATTATGTAGGCAACTACTGTCAGATAAAAAAAGAAATAGTCTGGTTTTCAGACACGGCTAGTGAGAACTGTTAAAATCTAAAGACTTTCAGTCGCAATTGGAAGAAAACAGAACAAGCCAAAATTTTGAAGAATTGCACATAATATCGCCTACTTAGAAAATATTGATTAATTCATGAATTTATGAGTTTTTAAAATTATATTTATATGTGTGTTTATGATTTTTAACCATATGATTATTTTTTGAAGCTTTTGCCAAGCTGCTTTTTGATCGGATTTATGTTTAAAAACTGTCTTTATTACAAAAATGAAGAAACACAGTTTCAAAATATTTATAATATTACATACTATTTTCTGGAGACAATCACTTTTACATACTGAGAAGACAAAATTCAGTTCTGTAGCGTTGCAAATTTCGTGTCCGCATCTGTACCGAGTACTACACTGAAAGTTAGACGGTATTGAGTGCACCTCTGGTAGACGGTAATGGGTGCACGCTGGCCAAGACCCAAAAAGTCCGTTTCCATTAACGAAAATGTTAGAACCGATTAAATTGCTGAAACATGCCATTAATTAGACACTTCCAGTAAATATTCTGCATTCATAAAATTGTTAAACTTGCCATCTCCCAATGTGACAAAAAATTGTCACGATTCAGTAAATTTTTAAGATTCACTGAAATACTTTTCATTTGTTACATGTTACTCAGATGATGTTGCAACCGTAGTATGTCTTCCTACACATGATTGGTCAGTATTTTAGCACATTACCAACAGAGTTTAGCACTTTCTGCACGAGGTATTACGAGTGGCGATATTACATGGTAGGCCATACAAGATACATTTGGCAATACATGTGGCAAAAAACAACTTTAAATTGAAAAATTTATAGTTACAGTTTCATATTCTGGATATTGTAAAATAATATAATTTAAGTCTTGAGAATCTGCTTCGAAGTGACAGGACCTACAGAATTGACATTGACTCCTGCTAGGCAACCCTTTAAGGTACAGTGATGGGAGTCATCTATTGATGAATGTAATTACATTTCTGGAGCATTTATAACCGTATGTATGGATAAATATTCACAGTCTAGTTATAAGAAAACTGTCCTCTATCTTGTCTTCCGTGTCTTCCACAGTCAAAAAATATTCAGTGTCCATACTGATTGAGACTACCTAAATATCTCATTTCTTTTTAACGACATGAGAAACGCTTGAATTGTAATTAGAATGATTTTGAAAGAGGAATACCGTGGAAGAAAATTTTTTTTAGATTATTTTTCTGTGTTTTTCCTAGGTTACAGCCTTTTTACTGTTGGTATGCATCTGGTAGCAGATGGACAAGTGCATTCGAGTATGACTAAGTTATGACCTTCAGATGACCTTGAACACCAAAGACGGTAATCGCATAATTTGAATTTGTGCTGCTGTCACATCTAAGACAATTGAAAGAGCATCGCAATCCATGATTACCCGTGTTAGAAAGTTTATCGCTGCTGACTCACATCACTCTGAGCATTTGTTACATAACAAGACAGTAAGTTAACCACTATCCTGATGAGGTTGTCTCAGAATTTCATCACTCCTTGGTGTTCAAGATATTCTGAAGGTCATAACTGATGCATGCTCAAATGCATTTCTTCATCTATTTCTGGATGCAATTTTTGCTAGGAAAAAAATATATGCTTTTCAAGAAAATATCACCAGTGAGCTTAAAAAAACAGACAGAAAAAATTTGTTTCCTCAACAGTATTTCTGTTTCGCAAAACCATTCAAATTGAGTTGTACATATACATTTCTCATGTCATTTAGAAGAAAGAAAATATTTAGGTGGCCTCCTTCAGATAGGATATCCTATATTGTAGCTTTTAAACGAAATCCCTTATCTTAAAAGATGTCCTCTCTGGCGGTATCGACATCCTCTGTCCTCGCAGCGAACTGTTACTTGTACAGACGGTCCCATTCAAGAGACGTATACGAAGTATTAGCTGGATATCCAAAGATACGAATGGCCATCATCTCGCGAGTTCACGAGAGTACGGTTTTTGCGGCGAAGACGATCTTTCCCGGGCCCTGGAAAGTGACAATGCTATATCCGTCCTCTCCCTGTTGCATTAGCGTTCTGAAAGTACCGTCTCGGTACCCTTTGTCTCGACCGCTTCCGTCTATTGTCAGGTTACAAGTAGCTTCCTTCCGCGTAACAAAAGATATATTTTCGTCTAACGTGCAATCCATCATAAGACTTGGAACGGAATATTCGCGTGCTTTTGAGGTTTTCAGTCTTCGTTCTATATAATTAAGCCCGGAATGGATGCGCTGCATATTGTACGTTAAAAGACAGCAGGATATTAAATAACAGGTATAAATTATTTGAAATATAAAGTACAAAATCATATTTCGAGTAGCAGATTATTACGTATACTTTGTTATTTGTATATGAAAATAATTTCGCAAGAGTATTGGGTTCGTGCAAAGGTTTTAATTGCTTTTCTGTAGCTGATGTGATCGCCACGGTTTTGTGGAAACAATAGACAACTATTTTAATATATTATGTGTCGATGTCAATGTAATACAATGAATTGTTGTTCAAAATCAAAACTGGCGCGGTTGCGTGTGCTATTGATTAAAATAAAATTGAAATTAAATAATGAAAGGAATGAACGTTACAAACACCGCAAAAAAATATTTGTGATTTGTATGAAGAAGCTTTATGTAAATTCCACTCCGTGGTAAACTGTAAATTAATTATTATAATTTGATTATATTAATTCACTCAGTAATAATATTCCAGAACATTGGTTATTAGGATAAAAATTTCTATTGAACATACATATGTTATAAAAGAATTATTATGTATTTCAATACACTGTTATTAAATAATAATTAAGTTTATTATTCGTCTACTCCTTTAGAGCAAAATCCATCAAAACTATTGCACTGGTCCACTAACACGATTTTATTAAAATGAATTGAAATATACAGTAAAGAATAAGCTTTAACGTAACAGACTATTGCCTGTACTCTTTTATTTGTATTAACAAAATCATATTCTATAAATAGGTAACTTTATTTCATTCCAAAACAGAACAAAGAATTTCGAAATGATTTTTCATTTAATTTAGTGGTTTCAGTGTATAATAACCGATTATGTAGAATTTTAAATATAATGCTCACAGTCGTACTGTGCGAATGTACATCTTACGGAAGATATAGTTTATATTTGTTCTTGGTATTGATTACCTCGCGCATATGGAAATCTGGTACGTACAGTTTATGTGGAAAGATAAGAAATTATTTGAAAAATTACTTTAAACTACAGGTATTCAAATGATAATCAGATGAAAATGATTTTACTACTACCAAAGATTTTGTCAATAACTAAACTGAAATATTTATATAAATTGTCTTTCACTTCATAGAAAATCATGATTATAATTCAAACAACACGCAGTTTCACATTTTTATAAGTTAAAAGAGCAAATAAAAAAGTTGTTTCTCATCCCAAGGATTTTTTCATATTCAAGTTAAAACAAAAACTTCTTTATAAAATATTAATACATATTTTACTTCGGTATAAAGTGGACTTTAACTATATTGCCACTAAACATATTGCCATGCGAGGCATTTCTCCTTCACATGTACTATCGAGCACACAAATTCGCTCTCCCACCACGTTGCGTACACCGGCGCACGAGTACAATCCAGCTTTTGCGCAGGCGCAGAGGCTGATGCTATAACGATAGAACTTAGCATGGGGATGGCTCTGAGCTCATTGTCATTTTACTCCCCTACAGTCCCGACCATGGCAATATAGTTACAGTCCACTGTATGTCGTAATGTTCACATTTAATATGAATACAAAACCTAATTTATAATTATGACAGGATTGTCTCGTTCTTATAAATATAAGAGTATATAGAAAATAACGTTATATAGAAAATAACGAGATCAATCGCAATAAATTAATTACCAAAACTGACGAGTCACTAGACTGCAGATATTTTCGCGAATTCCACATTCTCAAGACTACTTTATAAAAATCACGGTAAAAAGCAAATCCATTTCTCATATTGAGGTGTTGAAAAATTGACATTTTGTGGTGTTCTATTCCTGCTTTGTCAATGAAAAAATTAACTAAAAAAGCAATTAATGCTTGTGCATGTACACACTTTATTGTGTCTTACTAACCCCAACAAGAATGTGCGCAAAAGAAAGCGGCACACAAGAACATTCCATCAACGATCGAAGAATGGGAATAGATCACTCCCCCGTAGAAGAACGAAAATCTACTTCGGCTAAGAAAAGCTGGTCCGTCCAGCGACGACGGTAAAAATCATTTTCAAAGTACAATTAATCTTTCACGCCAGAGAGAGCTCTTTTTGAGAGGCGACCCGTATTTACGCGACCGTGCATCAGTCCAGGACGATATATAGCTTCACGATCCGGGCGCAGCTCTTCAAGTTATTTCTGCAAACCCTGACCCGGCCAGCCATTAAGCCCCGATATTTACCCCCGGACGAAGGTTCACGAAAGCAACTAATGACCTCATCAGGGACCGTCCATCACGTGAGAATGCGGCCCCGTCTTTATAAACACAATCGAGCCGCAACAATACGCAGGATCGAGGGGGCGGGGTCGGTGTTCGTACAAACTCGTTTAGATCTGTTTAATCTGGCGAGTTCGCCGGTGGTTTTCCTGATTTCTTGTACGTTCAGGGTCCTCCCACCCCCACCTCCCCCTGGCAATTCCGTGAGAAGACGGGAAGCATCGGAATAGGGGTAAATTACCATTAAGCTCCGGGCCGAGCACCGAGTGTTCCGCAAATACGTATTGACGTTCAAATACGGGAGTTTGGTTACCGATAAAAGTCGAAAGTGTATTGTTATCTGTATTTATTAATACTGTGCTAGAAAACAATCAGAGGAGCAGATAAATACAAGGTCTGATCAAAAAGTTTGGGAACTATAGGTATGAATTATTTATTATTAATCTTGACAATTCCATAGGATCACCATGAAAGTAATCTCCTTCTGCCCTTATGCGTCTTCGAAGTCTTTTTTTCCAGTTTTTAGGAACCAAGTCTAGCTCCTCCTGTCATTTCTTAGTTATTGTCTCTCGGCGAAAAATCGTCCTTTTCACACTCGTTTAAACACTACTGTTCTCCCCATTTATTTTTTATTTTGTGTTCCTTTGAATACAATTATTTCAAATTTCGAAATGATTTGTTCTTAAGAAATGGGAAATACACAAACTGTAGACGTGAATTTGAAATATGATGGATACTAAAAACAAATGTTTAAAAATATAATCTTCATTTCGGGTCGTATATGCCCGAGGAGAACAGCAGAGTTAAATCGAGGAAAGCAGATGACAATTTCTTAATATTAATCGTAATTGGTGATGAAACATGGATCTATGGTTGCAGTATGGATACGAGGCAGCAATCCAGCCAGTTGGCGAAGAAAGCACACATGTGTTCTTAACATTTTGACGGCTGGATTCGTGTATACGTGAATTCGTTTAGTTAATGTTTATTATTTAAAACGGAGGAACCAGAATTTGGTACGATCAATAATCATATAAGTTTCATGCATGACACTAACTATTCTTTTGAACTAGAATAATCTGCAATATACAGGGTGAGTCATCTAACAATATTATCTAAAACATCTCCGTTGTTTTTAAAGATACGAGAAAATTTTTAAGGAAGAAAATGTTTGATCCTGTAGGGCAGTTATTGTGACAAGGAAAATTTTTTCCTCAAGGTTATATTTTCCGATATTTCAAGGTCATCGTCTTTTTTTAAAGGAAATAACGTATGTTGATTCGTGTAACGTTATAGCTAATAAAAAACAAATTCAATCATGTATAATAAGTCAACCTTCGAATGACCTTCGGAGGAGTTATTTTCCAAAAACGTATCTTAACGTACGAAGACGATGTTCATGCTTCCCGTATTCTAGTAGCCCCTCATTAATGTAAACACTGAAACATTGTCGAAAGATAAGTTTATAAACAAAAGATAACTTTTTAAGAAAAAACTACTCCGAAGGTCAGTTAAAGGTTAACTCATTATACATGGTTGAATTTGCCGTTTCATTAACTATAACCCTGTATAATCAAAATACGTCATCCTGTTTAAAAAAACGACGATGACCTTGAAATTTCAGAAGATATGACCTTGAGAGAAAAGTCTTCTCTATTGCCATCACTGTCCTACAGGCAGAAACATATTCTTCCTTACATATTTTCTCATATCATTCAATACAACGGAGATATTTTAGGTGACTCACCCTGTATACTTCAAAAGCTGCAAAATATTACCTTGTTAACGGGTTGTGTCCGGAAATGTGAAAACACAAAATTGTTCGAATTGTAGGAAAAGGGAAAATAGAAAATCCGCGAAAACCATGTAGACTATCCATCGCGTCAACAAAAAGTAGTTCAACTGCACTTATGTGTTCCTCATGTAACGTTCCGTTGCAAGTTGGGTAATATTTTGAGAAATGTCACACTAAATAAAAATATAAAAAAGTTGTTAATAATAAAAACTTTATTTTATAATGGAAATAATTACGCCTTCTTACTTATTCAATAATAATTATGTTTGAATTTGCAACAACATGTCAACAGCATGCCTTCAGTTTATAACCAAACTTATGAAAAGTGCCGGCAACAGCCAGTTGTTTTCGCCATTATATGCCCGCGGCAAGAACAAACCTTTTTGTTAAAAGTGTGGCTGTCAAAGTGTTAAAATACCTAATCCACTGGCTGGATTACTGCTTCATCTCCACATCGCAACTATAGATCCACGTTTCGTCCCCACTTATGATTAATTAGAAGAAATTTTCATCTTATTACTTCGCCTTAAACGGGTGCTAAAAGTAAGACATTTTGCCATGTGAGAAACAATAATTAAAAAATCGTAGGTATAGCTAGACTTGATTCTGATATCCATTTACCACACCGCTTTCAAAAACTGGAAGAAAAGATTTCAAAGGTGTATAACGGAAGAAATAGGTTACCTTCGTGGTGATCTTATGGAATTGTGGTTAAGATTAACCCTTTGTCTTATAACAGCGAGTCAGGCTCGTGATGACGATATCAAAATGGATTCAACAAACAGAAATATTAATAATTTTCTTTAAGTGAAAGTGAAATACAAGTTTGCTGATATTAATATTTAACTTTTAGAGTAAATGTACAATTGCAATAAGTACACGAATTCCTTTTCTTTCTGGAGAATTATTGATGATAAGGTAATTCTGAAGACTGCAGACATCAGGAAAATCATAAGGCAAGGGGTTAATAATAAATGATTTATAGATATAGTTGCCGAACTTGTTGATCAAACCATGTATTATAGTCGCTATTACCGTCAGTATGCTGTGTAAGTCCTGAAAAGTTTTTTATAAATGCTACTTTGGTACCGAGAACATGTGAATTTATCAAAGCTACAGCATTTGTTTCATTTCTGATGGTTGGCGCAATTGGACCGCCCGCAGTCGCGGTTCTCTAATTGTTTTTAGCGGTTTTTAGCGGAGACAAGACTTATGAGTATGTGAAGAAGAGATGATTTATGATGGAACAGTAAATGTCCGTAGTGTTCTAAAAATAGTTCATGATGTTAAAGAGGTATTGTTTATGTACGTTTGAATATTATGTGGACAACAAGTTAAACATATGAAATAGAATCTTATTTGTATGGAGCTTCGTTATCGAACAAATTGGATATGAATATTTATCGGCCGCTCGTACGACTTACAAGACTTGGTTATCGTTTTCGTCCTTCCAATGACTTCTAAGTAGCATGGTATTATGTCATAATACTTAACAGAATTTAATATAGTTTCTAATACAGTATCCTTTAGTAATAAATTATGAAAAGTAAAAACTGAATCGAGTATTAATCATGAGAAAGACGGAGTATACAATATTAAAATAATAATAAAAGACTTAAACAGGCCATCTAGAGAAGATATAATAGAAGAACGTCTATTATGACTTTGGTTTCGTTATAAAATGAAACTGCTTCTGCATATGTTCCTCACTATTGTCAATTTTATTGATTTACGTTTTGTAACGTTTTGTAATGTTTTGCCGTAACCCCTATTTACGACCGTTATTGTTTTTCGAGTAATAAACTCATTGTTTTGATGGGTTCTGACATATTTAGAAATATTAAATATATACAGAACTTCGAAATTACAGTGTTTAATAATAAAATAAATTGCCATGTATAATCATGTTTTTATTTCAAGAAAAGTTAACTTATACTTGGGAAAAGGAAATTTAATCATTGCAATAATTTAAAAAGTGTAACATCTGAAAACGGTCATTTTGACGAATTTGGTTGTTCTAGTGTTAACAGAAAAAGAAGAACAACACGAGATGTTAACTCCACAGCGTCAGAGCAACCATATCGGGTCACCATCACAGACTTCTATATACATATATACGTATATACTAAACAGACAACTAACTCTTTATATAAATTGTACCCAAAAAACATGTACAAAAGTATCTCATTCTGCACACGCATAGAAGCATTGGCCAATCAAACCTGTCAATTTGGACATGGCAAACTAACCTCTCGGTTTGATGTCTAATCGCGCAAAGTTTAAATCAATCGTTACAAACATATTTTGTTAAAAACATGCTACCTTAATTACTACAAGCCAATAACATATATTCATTAACAATATCTACACATTGCTTCTGCCAATAATATTTCGGGAGTCATTGAAGCGCAAGCGTCACGTATTCTTTGTTTCATATTCTCTTTTGTCGTCGGCAGTTCAAACATAATGTTAACAAATGTTAACAAATGTTAGGACAATTTTGATGTTTCGAGTAAATAAATGTTTACAAGCACGTGGTGGACATTTTAAACATTTCATTTAAAGAACATTTTATTTCTTCACGAGTAAGCAAAGGACTCAAGCGCGTATAATTCAATAACGCAATTTCCGAGCGCTTCAAGTAAGTACCTACAAGTCGAAATTTCAAACTGTTATATCTCATCATGGAAATATCTGACAAAAAAATGTTTCAGACAAAATTTACTTGCTTTTTCCTGTAGAATCTAAATATGTAACGTTTTATAGGGAATTCTATTTAAAATTATAAAGGTACCCCCGCCACCCCCCTTAAAGGGGAAGGGGGGGCCACTACACGTTTATGTAGTTATAAAAGCCCTTCAGATTCATGCAATTTAAGATCAAGAAATTTAAAATCGATGGCATAGTTTTCGAGAATTGAGCTGTTAAGAGTTATGTGGGCCACCCTGTATATGTATACCCTGTAGAAGTCTGTGGTGGTCATGTGCTTCGTCCGTAGTAGTTAGTGGGTTAGGTTAAATACATTTCTATCGAAGTGTATTACTTAGACGGGCACAGCATAATAACCATAAGGTATTATAATTACATTGCATTGCGTATTATGCAGCCTGTTATAGAATTCAGTACTGTTATAATATTATGCAAACACAGTTAACATCATACCCGAATGACTCGCTTCCTTTGATGAAGCATTGCGAGAGGAGAGTTTCACCTATCCAACAAGTTTCTGTGACTAATAGTGTGGGTGCGGGTTAGGGAATACGAAACATTGTTAGGAAGCATTTAATTGAGGAGATAGCCGCACTGAAGCAGCTTTCGTCTAATGATGCTCTCTTCGAACGAAGCAGTATTGTCGGTGCTCAGATGTTGCTGGATCAAAGTGTGTGTCTGAATTCATCTGGTGCTCGTTATACACAGTAACGTAACATATTCAATTTTTGAAAATAAAAATTTTCAATTTGTATCTAGATGAAAACCACGAATCCTGTTCTTATTTAGAAATTGATCTTATCATTCTATAAAAGTAATTCTAACAAGGGAACATACCGAAATGGCTATCACCGATTTTGATACAGCTCTGTGAGAAAGTAGTTTTCATAAATATATTGACTCGCATACTTTTTGTTTAGCTGCTACCATCCACGTTAGAGAAATGAATACAGTCCTTAAAGTTAGGGGTATGAAATGCTTTTGGTCGAATATCTTGGAAACTATTAGAGGTAGGATAACGGTTTAAATAGCAATATTGTGTGTTCTTTGATGAGGAATCCAGCTATATTATTAGATTCTATTGTAACAAGGTATAAATGTGCATTTTTCTTCTAAACTTGAACTTCTGTGGTCCCACTGGTTTAGATAAAGTTTTAATAAAATATAAAGGTTCATAAAATTTCATGTTACATCCTATACATCTTGAGGACATTTATTCCTCTCTTAACAATATGTTAAACGCCGCCATTACAGCGTGTTAAGTACGCAGCAATCCATATTGCATTTTCATATGGAAATTATTTCGGTTTGAGAGACAAATCACAAATATCCGAAATATAAGAATTGCACTTAAGAAAGTTCAGGAGATGAAGATAAGTGCGTATATTAATATTAAATAAATATACATCCATTTATCTTAATAATTATATATACCATAGAAATCACAAAATTGACATAAAGTATCCTTTATCTTACTTTTGGTAACCTGAAAAACTCGAAGTACGTAATAACATTTCACAGATACGAGCATAACAGAATGCTTCATACATTTCTCTGGAAAAAGAAGTTTAAAGTATCATCCACGGAGATCAGAACAGAGTATCGTCAATAGGTATCTCACAATACCGAAACTGGGGCTCGGTTGAAATCGGAAGTCAATCACTCGCTACGGATTAAAGACCGTTCTTATGCGACCAGAGACGAAGCAGCCCTGAAATAAAAGAAAAGAAAATCGAACGTTTTTTGAAAGAATCGAAAGAACGACTTTGCTTCATCCCCCCTGGCAAAAACGTTCGCCCACAATTAACGCCGTTTCCCTTAATGACGTGTCTTTTGCCGCAATGGAAACGTTTCATTCGCGATAAATCTGCGGCCCCGTTAGAAACGGAAGTTCCGTGCGCCAAGCGCTCGGAGACTGTTCGTGCTGGGCACGCTGGGGTACGAAAATGCATTTCGACGCTGTGCATAGTGGTCGAAATGGTTGAATTAGGTAGACAAAAATTCTCTGTGACGGAAAGAACCTATTAAAGGACTGTAAATCTTCCAAGGACACTGTTTTATTCACTCGAGTGTATTTTGTTGGCAGACTGTCACGATAGTGGACAAAATCGACTCATTGTCATAAACAAGGTGTTAATTTTAACTCGAGCACCTAAATTATTTCCGCTACTATTTAAAGTAAGAAAAAATGACTAAATAGGATATATATGGTTTTAAGGCGTGAATCTGATGGTGATGAAATGTTTTTTACTTGTTATTACGTTTATTTACTTCTGCATTCTACAAACTGAAGCTGATTCCTTCGCCTTCAAGGTCACTTTAAGGTCGCGGTATGTAGGTCGTTGAACTCATCTTGACGCCGACTACCATATCATGTTATAAAAAATACATGTTAATGTGCAAAAAAATACGATGACCTTGAAAAAACCGTTAAAATGACCTTCACAGGACTTTTTTATAGGTCTGCGAAGCGAGCACCTGCGAATGCTAAATTTTATGAAAAACCAACAATATTCGTTTGTCCACGATTTGTCCACATTTGTTCAATCAAAATTTTCGTTTGTCCCCCCTACAAAAAAACGTTTTGAACTAGTTGACCACATGAGATTAATACTGCCACGAACATTTTCCTTCATTACAAACTGAGATATGATTGTCCACGACGTGTCCACGTTTGTCCACCCCACATTATCGTTTGTCTACCTAGCAGAATCGAATTATTAACAAACAAAAACATAAAAAAATAAAATTTAATATTGACAGCGACAAACGAAAATTTTTGATGGACAAACGTTGACATATCGTGTACAAATGATTCCGATGCTTAATTTAGAGAAAATGCAATAAGAAATACTCTGGGTGATTAAATCTTATTTTTTTGTGTTTTCTTTTAATAATAATTCGATTCTGCTGGGTTGACAAACGAAAATTTGGGGTGGACAAACGTGGACATATCGTGGACAAACATATCTCAGTCAGAAATGAAGAAAAAATGTTTGTGGGAGTATTGATATCATATTATTAATTTGTTTATAACTTTTTTTTGAAGAGTGGACAAACGAAAATTTTGGTTAGACAAATGTGAACAAATCAAGTTTTTCATAAAATTTTGCATTTGGGAGTGCTAACTTCACAGACCTCTTTTTTATCACCATCAGATGTACGTCTTAAAACGATGTACATCCTATTTAGTCATTTTTTCTTACTTTCAATAAAATTAACACAATGTATGTTCCCGTTCATACGTCACCAAGACACTTGATTGTTTTTGAGAAAAATGGAAATTGAAAGAGAAATGCAATTTCTTGAAGCAATTTCACTAATTTAGTCTATTTCTAGGTATAAAAGTGTAGATGTTCCAATTTCTGCCACCTTAAGATTGTAGCGTAACAACATTTACTTATTGTAAGTGTTGTTTAACCCGTTCACTGTCTTTATCCATTACACAGAACATCAATTTTATCAATGTGTTACTAATATCAGAAACATTTTTTACCAATCGTAGGCATATAGAATCTTTAAGTAACTCCTAAACAATAGAAGATCAACGTAAAAATTTCTTTTATTAAAACACGTATTTCCTAACGAAATTCCTATCTTTACTGTTGCCTTCAAAAATTATTTTAGAAAATTTCATTTTGCATAAAAATCCGCAGTCTAGTCATCACTTCCTACTTACGCAGTCGCGTCTCTGACGTTCAAATTGCACTTTCATATTTCTACAATAATTTGTAAATACCAAGTACATATAGGTGCATGGATTTCTTTGCTTTTATGTAAATTAAAGTTCCATTTTAATAATACAATTTTTTTGTTCACAAATTCTTTATAGTTAACACTTCTGTTAAGTAATGTAAGTGAAGTGGCAGTATTAAGGACACTGGCAGTAATTCGGGCATTTACCCTAGTGGTGCTGAACATACTTCAGACGTCTTTCAGAATTATTTTAAAAAAGTATAACACAGTAATCAGCTTTAAATTTTGTAACACTACTCATAGTACAGCCAATTTAATACAGTTGAATAATTCTGACATTGATTAGCAAAAAGATTAACCTTTTAGCTGCAATACGCCATTGTACTGGTATCTCACTAGCTCTTTTAGAACGATATGTCCCTGTAGTGGCTTTTCTGTGTGTGACACTTTTGAACGTTACGCCACTATAGTGACTCGCTTGTTTATCTCACGTTGAGAGGCGGGCAGATCATTTATTTTTAAACATGGCTTAATGCATAGTGGAAAACATTAAACACCGTTCGCGATACTGACGTTGTTTACGTGCAGTCTGCGGCAAAGCTGTCCGTACAGCGTCAAAAAAATTCTAAAGGATTAAGAACACGCGTAGAAATGAACGAAAAACTCGTGGAAGTCACTATAGACCGATTTGAGTGAAATCAGGGGAGAATTATTTTTAAAACTTCGCTGTCAAAGTGCCACAATTTATTTGGATGATTATTCCTGAATGGAATGAAGACATTAAATAAACAGATTAATTACTCATTTATACGCTCATTTATCTCATAATTCAAATAACGTTGCAACCCTTATTGTTTTTTCGTATTCCACGTTTAGCAGCATAAGTTGTCGATGACTCATGGACGGGTGTTTCGCCATAGTTTTCTATGAAATATCATCAAACTAGCGGTACAAGCTACAAGATAAGATTCTATATAAAAAAACTAGTATGTCACAAATATGAAATTTGATTTTTTTTGTGTTTTGTTTTCAAAACAAATTAAATTTGACGATTCGTCAGAAATGCGTGCTTTTTTATACACGACTGGCGTCATGTCTGACCATTGCTCACTGATTCTACTTGGAATACATTTTACTCGTAACAAATTATTATTCGTGTTCCATCGATTTAATTATCCTTTAACTATTACTTTATAATTAACTATAGTAGAAGTAATTCACCGACATTGATTACAAATATTGACGTAATTATAAGGGACTAGCAATGGACAGACACGTAAGCTAAATGATGTTAAATTACATGTGCAGGTACACCGACGTACGAAATCCAGTATGACTTTTTTTTATTCCACATTTTTTAGCCAATCCAATATCGTTAGTTCTCGTCACTTTTTATTCCACTGGCACGATCCGCTCCACTTCTAAATGACACAAGTAACGCAGACTTTTTTCTTTCTCATTTTCGTCCGCCCGGATCGATCATTTAAACCACAGCGCGGCGTGCATAGATAAAGAGCGAGCTCGAGCAAGAGAACCATCTGACCGACGAACATTTTACTATGAATTTCAGGCTTCTATTCGTGGCGGAACCCAGACGCTGGATCCTGGTTCATACAGGCACTCTGTGAGGAATTGAATCTGAACGGGCGTACCCGTGATCTACTCACCATAATGACTTTCGTCAACCGGCGAGTCGCTATTCAGTATCAATCGTTCGTGCCGAACAACAAGGATTTCCACGGGAAAAAGCAGATCCCCTCCATTGTCTCCATGTTGACGCGGTTGGTGTACTTCGGTGAAAATCCGCTTTAATATTTCACGACACCGGACGGACCGGAGAGGAAAAAGGGAACCGCCGGCGAAAGGCTGAATACGGGGATCGAGGAAATTTCATGGATCCCGGCTATTCCGTTATTCGAACGAAATTCACGGAATCCTTTTTTTTTCTCGGGTAAAATATTCCACCGATTTTCCAACGACCTAACGTTTCACAGACAAGCATGACTAGACTCGGATTTCCGATTAGTATCGCGGTCACATCTAATTATTTAGCCGACGCGTGACCAACGAGAAAACAGAGAATTCTCGATCTGATGTTAATTAATTCCTCTGAGTAATTGAAGCGATCGACGGGAGCGCTGTAGGTTGATGCGTTGATTATGCATTGTGTTTTGTGCGTGCAAGGGCAAGATTATTAATTTCGTTCGATTGGAATTTGGCGTCACGATTCATTGACTATCCTACTGTGAAAATGGTTAGCACGAATTTCGTTGAAATATTTTTTACCCTTAGCTGTGGACGACTCATTTCAGAGACGAGTCTGAATTCTTAGTTCACTTTTATTATTATTATTAATTCATAATTCACGTAGTGAAGAATTTTTTATACTTAAACGTTTGGATACCACAGTAAGTGGCACACCGGTTCCAGAAGAGTAATATAAAATAACGTCCAGTTGGTTGTTAACCCATTAAGGACCAAGCAGTGAAGTAATACGATTTTTATACAGAAGATTTTTTATTCTTTACAATATTACATACCTAAGTGGAAGAAGAAATGGCGACGAAAAAATTATTAAACAAATCCTTGGAATGCCCTTTCATAACCACAATGTTAAAAAACAGAATTGAATAATATATTGATTATTAATGATCATCAGTTTGAATAATGAAAGTCATTAATCATTTAAAAAAATACAAATGAAATGTTGCATTAAAGCAACATTAGTCCTTAGTGGGTTACAAGTGTTTCGAAGTAGTCGTTGTCATTGACATGAATCGTCTGTAGTTAAGGGTTAATGTGATTTCTTCTTAATAATTTTATATTGATCAATAATTTCGAAATCGGAAGAAAAGTTTCTCAGTATGTCCGATATAATTTTCAATAAAAATTTCGAAGATTCTAACTAAAAGTCACTGTATAACGAGCAAATCATTCCAGACAGTGACATTAGTTCCAAATATTACTGTAGAATGAATTCGAAGTACAAAGTAACTATTTTCTGAAATTTCGAAGAAAGTAGTGAATCTATGAAAATGATTTAAATATTCTTGTTATTTGTAATTAATGCGAAGCATCGTTTTGGAATTTATTGCTTAGCGTACGACACCATAACAGTACTATGATAAGATATTAAAGAATTCTATACATTGCAAAATACCATTGACAAATGGGACGACAGACATCCGATTTTATAATACTGTATATTAATCATAAGTACCTATATTAATTTTTTAAGTAATTGGCAATAATCAGATTTCGTTTGGCAGTTTTAATATTTCGTTATTTCAATTTATTAAAAGTATTGTACACAGTATTTATACCCCATTACGAGAGAAGACAATTCTATTACGAATATTTGTGATTATAGTTGGACTAAAGTCATTTACCACTTTGAGGTTTCTTTGCCAACACTAAAGGGTTCTCATATACAGTATTGGCTCCCCAGAATTGCATTGCTAGGTCGAACAGTGAGATTATAAAATGCGGCCGATACGATTATGTGACCGTTTCATATACTCTGTTTGGTTCCTTCGTCTTATGTTACTGTGCAGAAAGCAGGTTATCTGAATGTCTATTGTCAGGAACGTCGATCATTCAGTGTACCAACTATCGAAAAGCAGAATGAGTCTGGAATATTTTGCAGTGAATATGTGCGACACTTTAAGTGACAATTGAATATATTAAATTTGAAGGTTGCAATTGTGATAATATTCAACGGTGGTTAAAAATACGTACAGATAATATAAAATTATTCACAATATTTTTTGTTGAATAAAATACTAACTAGAGATGACAGGACCATGTATTGTTTTTATTCTGTCCAACCTTCCGTAGAATATACATCCATTATTCAAACTTGTTTTATTTGCAATCGTTTCATGACATAATATGAAACTTTGCTTCTTCTGGACCATTTATCCGAAAAATCGTTTATGCATCCGAACGGCTTTGTTACCCAGAGTTTGGATAATCGCCGTTGTATTGTACATGAAACCTTTTTTAAAAGTTTATTTAACGATTATATTAACCTTTTTTAACGATTTACCATTCTGTTTTTTTAAAAGACAAAGAGAGTTGAGAATTAAACAAACGGTAACGGTAACCTGTTAATGGCGCCGAAAGCACAGTTCAGTTCATTCCAGCTATAGAATTAGTTTGTTTACAGTGTAATTTCTACAATGTTTAATATTAATATTTGTTGTACTAGACAGTAAGACTTTAATTATTTTCATGTGATTACGTTAATTGTGACTTATGGATTAGTGCAATACAATCACGTTCTCTGAGGAACATTTGGAAATTGGAAACAAAAGGGTTAGTAGGTGTGGCACTGCTTAGACTAATCCGAGACTCACTACTTGTATTTCACCTCTAATATATTTAGCAAATTTCGATTCGAAATGAGCCTTTTATCATTCCTGAATAAAAGTATTAGATGTAGATGATTAATGTTCAGAAAATCGAAATTCGTACTACCTACTTAAATAATATCTATCCTTGTTCCCCAACATTCTCCGCTATTCTTAAAACAGGAAAGATTAAAAAAGTGTTTTACATTTAAGTTACGTTGCCAATTTATTTAAATAATGTAATAAATTACATATTAGTAAACCCAATATTTAACTAATACCGACAAAGTTATTCTAATGTTTCGTTAAAGTATACATTAAGTGTTGTCAGTAGAGTAGAATAAACAATGTCACACGAAACACTTTCTTTTTTTGTATCTTAAACCTTGTTTAATGCTTCCACATTACCTACTTATAATTTTTTTCAAAATTGTTCTACGTATAACGCGAATATGGATTTCATGTATTTATAGCCTATAAAGGCACAGTGAAATACAAAGAGAAACCAAAACTGTCGTCAGATGCAACACACCCATTAAGATACTTGAAAGAAGAAAGGAATTCCTACATTTGTTCTTGTGTTTATAAATTACTTTAGAAAATATCATTTTGCATAAAAATTCGCAGTTTAATTATAACTAACCTAAAATTTCATGATTCAGACGATCTGTCGAGTGAAAGTGGTAATCCAATTTCGTGGACGAAGCAACGGATCCTCCAACTTAACCGGTCATAGATTTCAGTTGCGTGGTGTTAAATACAAATTTGTTTCACCGATATAAGAGGCTCATAACGAAGCACGCGGGGCGGATTGTTTGAACCAGTTTACGATGTTTAATAGAAACGGCGAATAACTTCTTCTCAAGACAAAGCGGAAAGCATGAATTCTATTTAAACTTTAGAGTCACTTTATGATCGGAGCTTAAAAAATTAACTATATTTCGCTGGGTAAGTGAGTCACCGATATATCTTTTTATTATTTCATCGCGTTATAGCTTCCTGTGGTGCTGATGGCGGTTCTGTTTCGCCATAAACAACGGTTTGCAGTCTATAAGAATGAACACCTTTCTCGGTATTCGCGATAAAAATTAAATTATTTTTTACGACCGCGAAGGAAAACTTGCGAATGAAGATCCTGTTCCAGCATTTAGATTCATCGACCGAATAATATGATAACTAAACATCATAATTGTCTTATGGATTTATCGTTTTTCATTTATAAGTCAACGTGTAATTGTAAATAATGGAAAGATTGCGGATTTTATACATTTATAACTTATATCAATGGGTACTACGAAATATAATACCATAAATTTCACACGTGTTTTTGAATTTACTCAAATCCAAAATAAAGATATTTGGTTGCTCTTTATTGCCCCCCCCCCCCGCCCTTCACAGTGTTACAAAATTTTTGCAGAATATTTAATATTGCAGTATAATTTGAAACACGACCAACAGCCTTTATTAACAAAACGCATTCATTTTGAACGCTATATGACTTACAAGACAAAAAAAAAGTGTGTCTGGCTACATACGGTCTTTTTCACTGTGACAGTCGATGTATTAATATTTTTGTCCCTCGCCCCCCGACTGATAACCTGGCTGCGCCCATGCTTCAATGTCTATTTTTAGAACCTTCCCTCTATAAATGCAAACGTGTATAAACATTCATAGTCTAATCAGCGTCTGTTAAGCATAACGAAATTAACGTACATTTTTCTGTCCACTCTGAAACGTTAGCTGCGATATTTTACGCAGTTGTGTTTTTATTGTCGAAAATTATTCTTCAACGCGTCAACCATCTGTTTCATCGTTGAGTGAAAAAGAGAATATAGGACGCTACCGGGAACGTAATTTCTCGGAATGCTTCTGGTTCTCTAAAATACGTAATTGGAGGGCTCAGCCATTATGGGGCAAGCCCAGTTGACTTAATTTTATGTAAATTGACTTTAGAAATTACAGTCGTTTAGGTGCAGAGGTCATAACGTATGGCAGATGAGTGTGGTGAAAGATCTAGTTTTTTTTTCGCTTGCATGGTTCGAAACCGTCATACATTTTCTGCAAAATGGACAAAATTGATTCGAACTATATATATAATCATAATTATATTTTACTTATAAGTTACAATTATATAACTTTATATAATTATATTTACGTTTACATAATTAATTTGTGCATAATTAAACATAAAGTATATAGTTAATTGGGAAATTATATTTCTATAATTATCACATAGCTATATTCATTCATAATTGCATTCATGTTCCGGCACGCTCAAAAAGCTGGATATTCAATAAATTCTGTATTTGGTTAATGAAGATATGCGGACTCTTTAATTGAGTATAATGCAACATCTTCTTGGTATAACATTATTTTATTTTCACCGAAATTTGTGTAATAAAGCTAACGTTTATATATTTTCACGATCTGAAATTGAATTTACTTAAATCAATTTCCAAATACAGCAATGTAGACTCTCCCAATACTGAAATTAACCAATGTGTTACAAATTGGGTCATTAAACATTTTTATGCATACAAGATTTTTAAACTATTCTTATTTCAGCCATTCGTGGAGAAACAAAAGGCCTTATACATATAGATCGACATAAATATTCATAAAGTATATTAACGAATGTATGACATATAATGTAATAAATATTAATAAAATGTATGAATATATTACTGTTCTTGTATATTACTGAGATGTGTTATTTCCAGTGTCATCATATGCAAGATAGAATTAGATAGGTAGTATAGATTATATTATTAATTCATCCATCACCTTCGCTACAGTAACATTTCAATTTCTTTGAATGGTCAATCTTAATACGCTCTACGAATCACTAATAAAATAATAAAATACGATGAATAATATCATAATTAAATCAATAATAAAGTACAATATTAAATTCATTGAAATGAGAACGTTAAAATATTCTAAGAACGGTTGGCTATAATTTCAAAGTTCATCAGATAAATTTGTAAAGACTCATTGCGTAATGCTGCTGCGGAAGAAACTTCACACTTTTCTAAATATGCACGAATTGAAAAAAAAATTTACATTCTTGCGTATGCAACCATACTGTAGTTCAAGTAAGAAGCACCCATCTCCGTGGTTTCATAATTCCCAACTTCCTAATGTAAATCCTATTTTAATCAGAAGTTGCATCATATCAAGCTTAACGCAAGAGCACGTACGTTTACGAAATTAACCAACGAAAATTTCAAGAGAACCTCATGCCTAATAAGATTTTCTACTTCCTACTCCATTCCCACGTTAGTCGCCATCCTGACTTTGTCACTTTCTACGCAGAATCACCTCCTGTCGTATTGTACCATTCAATCCGCCCTATTCAATGTAAGCCTCCCTTTTGCATTTAACTAAGGTCAATGTCCCTATTTTTAATCATATAAGAATTCTGCAATCGCAGAAATTGATTTTTATTATTTAGTTATGCAACAATCGACAAGAAATCGTATTGGGTATAAAATGTAAACCTCCCTTCATAGTCAAATTTAAATAACGGTATTTCTAAAAACATTTTAACTTAATAATAGTTAATTAGTATGAAGTATAAAATGTCGCTACTTTTGTTCAGGGAAAGTGAAAATGCTCGCACCTATGCTCACGAGCGTGTCCCTATTCTTGTTCAGTGAAAATCGAAGTGCCAAAACCAGTTTTTAGCGAACAATATTAAAGAATCCGTAAGTTTTTTTCAGTAAAAACCGAGCGTCCACGTGTAACTCACGATCGCAACGAAACCGCTCAAATTACGTTCCTTTACGATGGACACACTTATTAAATTTATTTCTATTAAAATGCTGGCATCTATTGAACAGCGGGCTGCAGCATTTTGTACGGAAATACTGAACTAATTTAAATAATTTTTTGTACAACTAATTCAGTGACTAACTTTTTACACTAAAAAAAAATTGTACGTACTGAGCATAAATCGGGACGTGATCAGAAATAGGGACATTGACCTTACTTCTTCGGCGGTTTTTAAAGTGACGTGCACGAATAGATCACATCAAATTCGATTTAATCGTATGCAAGTCGTTTATATCTTACAATTCAATTCATAGGATTCGCCAGCCTCGGTTCACCAAGAACTTCATCCGTCGCGGTTCTTGAACTACTTTCGTACAAAAGAGGGACTCAAGTCTTTTGGGTGGTACAGATGCAGACGTCTGTTTGACCGTGCAATGACAATTCGATTCCATTCACTTCATCCCCGCCTTCTCAAATGTCTAAGTGGATTCTCGAGGCAAACGGAGCATGATAGAAGCACGGCTCGTTTGAGACACGGTTAAAGGGTTTCGTAATACGGGTTACGAGATCCTGGTCGGCAATTTGCTACAGGTTACCGGCGGAAGTCACTGTACAACCAAAAGGAAGTTAATTTTATTCCTTCGCCAAAAGGCAGTGTACACAGTATTTCTGAACAATAATGGGATTGATAATATATTAATTGAAACATTCATCGTGTATCTGAAAATCGTTCATTTTGTTCAAAGTATATCCCTTCATCATTAATTACAATGCTCAGTCAGGGTCGACAATTTCAAAGATATACAAGGTGTCCCAAAATAGTTGTAAGTCCTTGAAAGGGGTAATTCCCGGAGTGATTCAAAACAATTTTTTCCTTAGCGAAAAAGTTCTTCAAGACTTCGTTAACGAGATATTAACCCCTTAACGCAGCAATTAAAAATTCAAAAGCGGTCGTTTTTCCACCAATTTTTTTATTCTTTATTTTCTTAAAATACAAAAGAACGTTAACAAATCTTGAAAATAAAACACAAAAATGTATTATATAAAATAGACTAAGGTAATTGCACCTACTTCACTTAATCGAGTTAACTCGGGCAATAAAAAAAATCTTGAGAACGATAAAAGAAATATTGAAAAATAAGCTTTTAGTCAAAATTTACGACGGTATGGTAAATTTTAATATCTTGTTTCTTTGCGAACCGTTTTATTGTTTTCATTCTAGATGACATTCACAGAATCAGCTGACAATCACCGGTGGCAACTTTTTTCGGGTGAGAGGAAATAAGCACAACACTGTCTAACGAGTATATTCGGTTGTATTTATATAGAAAACCGAAACTGTAGATCTCACGAGTTAACTCAGGCGCGTGGAAAAAAATCGTTTTCTTAAACCCGACTTAACTCGGGCGAGTACGCTAAGAGGTTAACGACAAACCGTGACCAATCAGAACTGCGTAAAATAGCAAATGAAATTTTCATTTTCGGACGCTACTCTTTAATTTGCTGTTCTACGCAGTTTCCTTCGATGTAAAACGTAACCAACGCTACCGCGGGATCTCAGCCGGTAGACTCACGGTCTGATTGGTCGGGGTCAGATAACATTTTAGCTAAGGAAAAACTTGTTTCAAATCACCTCACGAGTCTTCCATTTCCAGGTCTTCCAACATTTTTGTTGGAGTAATTATATAGGATCACTTTCAAAGTAATCTCATTCTGTCCTTATACAGGGTGTCCCAAAATAGGTCGGGGTTCGTCGTTGATATCTGGTTCATAAAGCCTCGAAGAACCTTTTCGCTAAGGAAAAAGTTATTTCAAATCACCCCAGGAATCACCCCTTTCAAGGACTTACACCTACTTTAGGACACCAGGTATAAGGGCAGAATGAGATTACTTTGAAAGTGATCCTATATAATTACTCTTAAGATTAATAATAAATGACATAGGCAAATGTTGCCGAATTGGGACCATAGCATATGTTTTGGACCATTAATGTAATTTGTCATGTGTAACCAATTTTCCCCGTATGATAGTCAATATTGTATGTGTTGCTTTATTATACACATATTGTCTATCGTACGGTGCAAATTGCTTTCGCATGGCAAGTTACAGTAGTGGTTCAACTTAGGCGATGGTCCAAATTCGACAACCTTCCCCCATACCTACATAAACCAAACTGTTTAATCAGAACTTGTATGTTCTTTGAACATTAATACACTGAAGAAAGATTTCTGGAGACCGGCCTTCGAAATCGTCTTGAGTATCCTTGCGACGGCTGCTTGTACACAAGCGATCATGCACTTGATCATCGTACCACCAACGTAGGTAAATTTTTGGCCAACAAGCGAAAAAAATGCTCATCGTACCACCAACGTAGGTAATGATTTGGCTTCTTGTGATTACTTCCTGCTTCTAAGACTCTAAATTCCAATGAAATGGACTCGCTATTATGACACTCCAATCGTACAAACAGTCGTGACAGGGATACTCAAAACGATTCCAATAGCAGATTTTTAGATATCTACTCAAACATTGGTTGACCGTTTCCAAACGCTGTGTCAATGCCGAAAGAACATACTTCGAATGAAATGAACGATTTGTAAAATATGGTCAGTGTTTGAATTAATAACGTTAGTTTCTCAATCCTGTTAGGTTATATTCAGGACATTTCTTAACATGAGTGACCTGTTTCAGCGGTAGGTGGGGGATACGAAAACAATAAAAAAGGTCATATAACGGAATTGTAGTAAGATGTTATAGAAACTTCTTAACTGAAGTCAAACTTAATCAAGTAACGCTTTAACTGAAGTCATCAACCACTTTTTGCCAACCTTTTTTTAATGCCATTACGTTTCAAAAATGTTAGTATAAAAATAAAGAAATATCATTTCGACAGATTTATATTAAAACATACTTTTTGACACGATAACGTTTACATGCTGAGCAGACAAAGTTTAGATCTGTAGGTTCGGAAGTTTCGTGTCCTCATCTGTTGCAAATACTACACTGAAAGATAGTCGGTGTTAAATGCATGCTGGCCAAGGCCCAAAAAATCAGTTTCCATAAAATCTTGTGATCGATTAAATTGCTGAAGTATATCATTAATTAAATACTCCCAATCAATATACATGCGTTCCTAGAATTTATAAACTTGCCTTCTTCCATTATGACGTTAAATTGAAACTGTTCCATCAATTATTACGCTATCAAGAATCACTGAAATATTTCTCATTTATTACACGTTGCAACCATAGTATATCTTCCTGACATGCTTGGCCGCTAGTTTCGTTCATTACCAACAGATTTCAGCACTATCTTCACGAGATATCACATGCTAGGCGATATTAGTTGCAGTTACCCTATGCTAACTATTATCTGACTCACGCCATGCCGCATTGCCGACGAAATTTCCGTTGCAAAGTACCGATTACAAATTTATAACTTTCAGCATACATCACGGCGTCCGTTCGATCCTATATACAACGATAAATCTAAATAGGAAGAAGTTACAGTGGTAACTCGTCGCATTATGGATCATGCATCACTAGGAAGTTCGTTATAATGGAATGTCATGCTTCGGTGGGCAGTAAAGCGACACGGCCGATTTTACCGCGCGAAGTATCGTGCCTCCGCCGCGCTACAAAATGGAGTTGGTGGTCAAAGACCTTTGTTAGTACATTCCGACCGCGTGAATCGCAGCGCGCTTGGGTTTGAACGAAATTTTGCAATTTAATAATTCATCTGATGAACCGATGACAAGTCGAGCTATTCCACACACCGATGGACACAAGACGAAGTACGCTCTCGAAGTTGAACCACTCGAGACTAAGTGGATGACTAGCTCGTTTCGTCAAAGGATCTCGGGGCCCAGGCCGCCCAGGTGCTCCTGCCACTTCATCGAGCATCGTTGCGCCGAAGGAGGACAAAGTAGTACTTGTATTTCTGGAAACTTTGTAGTGAAGCGTCATTGGTTCACTGACGTCGAATTACACCGAGAGACAAAGTGAGTTCCATGATATATTGATACGTATGCATTTGTATCACTTTATAACTTTCAAAACGCAGCAGAATAAATAACTTTATCAAGTTTTAATAATACTTATATGTTGTCATAGACATAATAAAACATCTAGTTACTAGAAATAAATTTTTCTCTAATTTTCGTGTTTCTAAATTAGTGCCTAAAATTATTAATTTATATACAGATCTGCAGTCTAATCGTGATTTTTGTACATGCTTAAATAGTTGTTTTTTTAATACGTTGGGTTTCTTCGCAAGATTGGGTAGATTTTCTGAGGATGATATATGATCACTATGATTTTGAGGTAAGTAACAATAAACAATTATGCTATCGTAGTATGTATCGATGTCAGTGTAACACGGTAAATTGTTGTTTAAAACAAAAATTGACATTCTCAGTGAACTTTTGTAGGCTCCATTTACATGTCCTATTACTGTACCCACACGTTTTGCAACGGATTAAATGTTACAAGCAGCATAAAAACACGTGTGACCTGTTTATCTGCGTTTAATTGAAGGACTTAGTGGAAAAATGGTACAGATGCACTTTTTCTCGAAAACAAGCTACAACGTAAGTACAGAAAACGATAAGCAATATCCGTATTTATATAGAAGAAACATGCTACAGGTGTTTTCTACCGATTGTAATATGTTTTTTAATTTAATCTGAAATCAAAAAACAAAAGTTTTCCTTAAAACTTACAGGGATGCTTATCGTATCAAGCTATTTTATTGTGAAATATTGAAAATTCGTTGATTAGTACCTATTTTAGTAAAAGTTTTCCGAAAATAATTAATCTTTTTTTAAAAAATGTTACATACCTGTATGTAGCATCTATCATTAATAATGATACATTGATTAACCAAAACTTCGGAATCTGCTTGATACGACAACCATCCCTGCAAGTTTTAAGAAACACTTTGGTTTTTTTGATTTGAGGTTTTTTTTCACGTCACAATCATTGCTATTTTTTGCAGGATATGTATATTAAACAGGATAACGTAAAACGAATTTTTATGATATCCTGAAATGATATAATATTAAGAATACACCCTTAATAAATAAAATCAAGGATACCACAATAATACACCCTTTGAGTGCGAAAGGCGTATCTATACGCCTTCAGAAGTTTCTGGATTAAAGTCGAAAGGCGATTCTAGTGATACGCTCAGTAAATTTTGCGCAGTATACCACACATGCTGTTGTACTAAACTAATATAGTATAGAATTTAAATAATAATACAAATAAAATAGTTATATAGTAATACATTCAAAGGATTAATATAAACTGCAATACTAAAAAGAAGCCTTTTTTGCAGTGTTTATGCCATAATAATGTACCTTTGAATAATGATGAAGACACACCAGCACTATTATCATCAGAACGATACGAAATGTGTCACAAATTTCGTCGTATCACCATCACGTCTAGTTCCCGCGAAAATTTATTCGCGGTCCTTAACTCCTTGTTCCCGCCACCACGAAACCGATGTTCCCGCTCGCACCCCCTGTCATCGGAGTTGACGCGATATTCGGGTCACCGAGAGGAGGACACACACGGTTTCACGGGATGATATTAAAATCTAACTCGGGAGCAGCGACGCAGATATCTGGGAGGCCGTTTTGTGGAAGTTGCCGGCGGTGCAACGGAATTGAAATGTGGTGGGATGGTATAATGATGTGATTTTCGGTCGTGAAACGGCGTTCGTTGCGGCGAACGACGGAATATTGCTTGTAATTATCCGATACGTTGTATTCTCCGTAATTAGCGGAGTACCGGTATTAATGAATTTCCGGGATTTCCAGGACGAGGGGCTGTGACGTAAAATCCAAAACCGAAATAAATTCACGTTGCGCCGGTACAATTCGAAGGAGGCGTAATCCAGGTTTTATGATACGTCGTTAAATGCGCACATTAATCAGCGGACATGATTGCACGATTGAACGTTGATTCGAAACGAGCAAACAGAACGGAAAATTTCGAGCTAATAAAATGGAAAGTTTCGGGTCCCTTCATCGCGGGCGTCGTTACAGCTTTTATCGATTCATAGTAGACACGTATTGCGTTGTGCTTTGTTCAAAAAGAGTATGCACATGTTCTGGTGAAACTAGTTCAAGAACTGGAATTTTTGATAGCTTCAATGATCAGTAATTATCTGTTTTATTATCAGGAATAGTGAATATTCTCTCGATTAATTAAGCGTATTTATGTTATTTTGTTTAATGTATAATTTAACAACCAGCGATGACAGTGGCATTCAAAAAGCGGATGCTTAAACGTTCTACTTAATATTTCGAGAGCCATTCATCTGAAATCAGAATATCAAGTTTTTCTTAAAACTTATAGGGGTGGTTATCGTATCAAACAGATTCATAAATTCTGGTTAACAAATACATCTTCCATTTAACATTTTTTAATGAAAAGGTTAGCTATGTTTGGAACACTTTCACAAAAAGAGGTAGTAATCAGCGAATTTCCGTTATTTTTCAATAAAAGAGCTTGATATTATGACCATCCCTATAAGTTTCAAGAAAAACTACGGTTTTAAATATTATTTCAGATGAGTGGATCTAGAAATTTTCGATACACCGTTTGGGAATTCGTTTTCTTGAACGTCACAAGTAATTGATGGTTTTTACAGTACCTATACATTAAACAAAATAACATACAAAATTTTGTTGATATCTTAAATGTATATTAATAAATATCAGATTGATGGTTTCCTCTATGTCTTATAGGTTTCTTTTACCAGAGTCCTAAAAGAGTTGTTTTTTTGCAGCGGTTACACTAGGATGTACCATTAAGAAAAAATTCACTCCGTGTCAAAGTTGGAGGATCACGAAATTTTTGCTGAAAAATTGTTGATCTTTGAACCGTGAGGTTCGTGAAGCAAAAATCGTACAATAATCCACTTTGGGTCATTTTGAAGAGCGGAATCTTTACATTCACTTCCATAAGTTGATTTTCCTCGACATGTCTTTACACTAGGAAGCTGGGCGGGAATGTCAAGATGGCTTTTCTTTCTCGAAAATTGTACAAACTCAAGCTATTCTACGGAGATACCAAATTTTTGTTTGCGACTTGAATCTCCATGAGTTTGAAGATTGAAACCTTTCTTTTATAACGACCCCCCGAAAGTTAATGTTCGACTTTTTTCGCCATTTTATTAAATTTTGAATAAAAAGTTCGATATTTCGTAAGAGTAAATGCAGAATGAAATTGTAATAAAATGACAAGAATTACCGCATATTCATATTTAAGGGGTCGTTGCAAACGGGAGACGTCAATCTTCAAACTTTTACCAATTTATGTCGTGAATCAAAATTTGCAGATTGTGTAGCGCCGTTTGATTTTGCAAAATTTTCGGAAAAAAAATTTCCTATCTACTATAAAAGAATCTTCGCGGTAAATCAACTAATGGAAATAAAAGTAGATTTCCCTTTCACAATGACCCCAGGGGGATTATTGTAAGATTTTTCTTCAGGAAATTATAACAGTTTAAGTATCGATAATCTTTTGGCGAAAATTTCGTAATCTTTTAATTTTGATACCCCCATGTAGCATTATTGAGTTAATTATATTATTTAAATTAAAGTACAACGAACAGATTATTTTTATTTCGTTCTAGCTTAGAATTTTAGGAGTGTGGATACCTATCATGAAGGACTTCATAGATGGATAATAAAATATGCTAGCATGTATGAGGGCAAGGGTATAAAAGCCAGGTAGAGCCAGGTATCTATTTAGTTAGTATACAGTGAACTGTGAATACGAGCACATCGGAGTCTCCCGTGTCCTGTTTCTATTGAATTGGCCAAATAGTTCGTGCGGTTTTTGGTGATAGTTGTCTTCAGGCCCTTTGAAACGCAACTAACTTTAGTTTAAATCTTGAAAGCATTTAGTAATTTGATAGCTAATATTTAATAGCTGTACATTTTAACCGAAAAGTTTAAAGATTAAGTCTGTTTTCGAATTTTGGCGTAATTTAAAAAATGGACATCCAAAAGACGTATTTTCGGCATATTTTGCTGTTTTATTTAAAAAAAAAAGGAAAAATACGGTGGGAACTTGTAAAAAGTTCTGCAAGGTGTACGGATCGCATAACATCAAAGAATACGTGTGACAGAAGTGATTCGTGAAATTTTGCTTTTTTCCACTCCAGGATGATGCACTACACTCCCAGATAACACATGACGCTTTGAAGACGCCCATTTTACGGCTATTTTAGGTCTGAGGTGCCTTTAAGCCGTCTTCGAGGCGTCATTAAGCGTCATGTGTCACAACGATCAAATAAACTGTTTAATCAACATTGATCCTCGTTACACAATCCGGGAAATTGTATAAATTGTCCATGTACCATAATCAAACGAAGACAACCGTTTGCATAAACCTGGATATGTCAGCCGGCATAAAAACTGCACGAACTTTATGGGCAATACAATATGTTCCGTTGTGCAAATGTAAAAAATGGGACCGATACAAATTCAAAATAGTTGGTGATAAAAATTTTGTGTCGAACAAATTCGTATTGGAGATTCACGGTCACCGGTGGCTCGACATTCAACAGTCAAAGATTCATCGTGAGTTAGCATCCGAACACATTCTATTAATTCTACAATTCTATTAATTTATGCTGTTTATATCATGCTCTACTGTTGCGCTATTTTATTGTTGTAATTGCAGTGAAGGCTCCATGAGAGTTGAATAGGCAGTTCCTTGTGAAAGTTTCTAATTCATCCCCACCACTGGGCGGATGGGGGAGGGGTGGGTGGGGGTGGAGGGGGGTGGAGGGAGAGGGGGGAGGGGATGAGACCGTGAAACCTGCCAAGCGCCTTTATTGCTTTTTTTGCAATTTATTGCTCCCTCCCATCTTTTGTTGCCGCGGTTCGGGCTTCGGTCAAAAAATATATTTCTGAGGTGTTGAAACGATTCACGGTGGACCGTGAAAGTTTTGAAACTGTCCCGAGTTTCAAACTGTCATGGAATCTTTACTGTACGTGTAGATAATTTAATTACTCAAAAATTTAGTTTTGTTTTAAAGTAAGCCATAAAATATGTACTTTTACAGACGCATAAGTATCGATACAGTAATTTCTTAAACTTAAAATTTGTATTTTTAGATTCTATTCGTTAAATACTATCAACAAACATCAAAATGGATCACGACTTTTGAGGCCCCCAACACGAAGTGTAGCTCTTCGAAATATTTACTTGAAAACATTTCATAAGATTACAAAGGAATTTGCAATGCTACGAGGATTTTATTACACCTCGTCCAAAGAGTTGAGTCAGTAACTGTAAACAAAGGGAGGTGATGAACATTTAGGTGGAACAGATACAGAGAACATTGCCAGCCTATAATACTTGGGATTAACACGTGAATGTTTTGGTTATTTTTACTGACTCGTTTTGTTGAACGGAGAATAGAAGAGTACTTTTATAATTATCTTTAGAAATCAAAGCTTTATGATCAGGGAGTATGTAGGTTAAATTCCATTCGACGCATCGACCACATCGTTTTCCCTTATCCCTTTTGTTTCGGGCGCGTCGTTGTCATCGCGTAGCACCGCGCAAAATCCACGAACCGTGGAACTTGAAGCACTCTTCGACGGCAGCCGGTACTAACGATCGTGCCGATTGACTCATAATTAACCGCGGCCGACAGTTTCGAATTCAGCGTGCACGAGGCCATCCAGGTTCGATATTTCCGATAAGTTACGAGCTGCCTCGGTGACATTTCAATTTCCTTCTTCGGACTGTTTGCCCGACGAGCCTGCCCGTACAACAGAACGTCAACTAATTGAATATCAAATTAGTCTTGTGACCAGCGACGTTAATGAAATAACGATTGCTGGATAATTATGTGGTGCCCGATATTTGCATAACCCATTGACGATTAATCGTGCGGATTCCTATCCGTGGAATCGTTCATTTCATTTCGATCACGTGGTCCCTGCTTGTTAGAAACGGGAAACGTATGAACGAAACTGGAAGTTACACAAGACTAGAAGGAAACTATTATACAGGGTGAACCACGAATCGTGATCAGTAGATATCATTAGATGTACGGAAGGAAATGTTTACAAACAGTAGGCAAGAGCTGAACATCGGAACGCGTACAATGGCGTAGCATACGATACTCTTTGTAATATTACAGTTCGAATATTTCTTTAATCTTCTGTCGACCCAGATGAAAAAAAAAGTAACACATATTATGTTATGATACTTACCGAATTTGTCTTGAAATCCTCTAAGAGATAGGTGTAAAAAAATTATAGGTATATTTGCAAAAAATTGAAGGCGACCTTAAAAAGTTATGAAAGAAAAGAGTTGACAAACAATTTGCTATAATCACGTTAAAGGTCTCTTGAAACCATGCTAACGATTCGTGGTTCACCCTGTATAACTATACTAGTGAACTCGCGAAGCAGCTTGGAGTTGTAAAATCAAAATTATCTAGCTGAAAGGCGGACACCTTAAAGGACTCGCATATAGGGAACGGGCAGTTAAGAGATAGAGTTATTTATTGTTTCTTTCAACTATTATTAATTTATATGTTAATGAAATTTTTTACCAACAGTTCTTACACAAATTAAAAGAAAAATGCATAGTTACCAGTGAGAAATTAAGGGGTTGATTTTTTTAAACGGGTGAGCTTATTTATATATTATTCTGTATCAAAATATTATTTCTTCATGTCAAAGGTAAAAGAAGTAGTGCTACTCACTAATGTCTAAGAAATGCCCTATTGAGGACTTCTTTCGCTCGTCCAATAAAATTGTGACGGTATTATTTTTATAAATATATTTAGGTAAAAAATTCTCAGGACTTAATGAACGACCTAATAAAAAAAGAGTACTTTAAATAGAAAAAGACTTCTTGTCTTGCATTTTACTGAAGTAGAAACAATTATGTTATGATACCGAATTTGTCTTGAAATCCTCTAACAGATAGGCGTAAAAAAATTATAAGTGTATTTGAAAAAAATTGAAGGTGACTTTGAAACATCATGAAAAAAAAGAGTTGACAAACAATTTGCTATAATCACGTTAAAGTTCTCTTGAAACCATGCTATACCTGATAAAAACATTTTCGATCGGACTGCTAATTACAGAGTAATCTCTACTGATCACGATTCGTGGTTCACCCAGTATACTCACAGATATGCAAAAAATACATGATAGTATTATTTTAATTAGTAATTTAAAATATGTAGCCATATGGCAACAGTGGGAACGAAAGAATTAACGGTTAATAGAGCCCACTCAATTGTCTCGCGCAATCTTTTATTTCGTTCCCCTCGATTCTTAGTCGACGTACGTTACACATGAGTTCCAACTGCAAATTGGAAAATGAACAAGGTACCCACCAATCGAGACGCGAAACATTTTTTTCTCCGTACGGATCTGCGGACAGCCTGATGAACAATCCAAATTTACATATGGATGTTTACAGATTGCAGCCGTTTTTCCGTTATTACGGATGTCCATACATGTGTACAAATGGGCGCATGAAAAAGATATGAGCCGCGAAGCTGCGGCCCGTTTGAAAAATATCTGCGGCCGTTGTTGTTTGCTCGCTTCCTTCTCGCCGGACTGGCTTCCGCTGATGTTGGGCAAACATTATTTATATTCAAGCGTCAAACGAAACATATTCTTTCGCCGCCGTGTGTGTATTGTTGCGTTTCACCCGACACCACGAAGAGTAATTTATGTTGACGTCACCCCGCCGAAATAACCACGCGCGTGCGCGCAAGGTTTACGTTTTATTTCAAAGGTTGAGTATTTCAAAAGCTGGGAACTCGACGAAAAGGTACGGCGGTGTTATTTAAATTATTATCCGACTTCGTTCACTTTCATCAGAATGATAAAAAGGTTAGCTTTTCTAAAATATGTAAGTTCATGAATTAGCTAATTTCTTCCTTCTCATATTGCAATGGTTACAAAAGGTTACGAAAGAAATCAGAAAGTGCACTGTCATAACATTTTAACACTTTGACTGCCATGTCACCCACATATGGGTGATACGTACATTGCAAAGAGGCTGGATTATTTAAATGCCGTTGCAAAATTTTTGCGTTAAATTAATATCGCAATATACTTTATAACAAAACCAATAGTTTCTATTAACTAAACGCGTATATTTTTGACGATTTATTACTTAAAAAATGAAATAGAACGTGTCTGGTTTCGCATGACCTTTTTCACTATGGCAATCAACGAGTTAATATAATTATACTCATCTAGTAATTATCTTATAATACTTTGACTGCCACGCTAGTTTTACATGTTTTGGCCTGGGGGCAGAATAGAATTTTCATTATTGTAAGCACATTATAAAATATTGAGAGGTATAATTACTGGCGACCACCGTGAGCCTACAATGCAATCGATGCATCTCATCCGATAATTTTCCAAAATATTTCATGAGAAAAATATTATAATATTCGATACGAGGACTACGAAAAATTGCACAAAAAAAAAGTTACGACATATTTATTGCCAAGAATGTGATGATCAGTCCCACTTTTGTTTGAAATGTTTCAATACTATTCAAAATTTAGATATTCAATTATTAATTGTTGAATAGCGCAGTTTTTATTTTACACTGTTATGTAGTTATTTATGTTGTTCAAAATTTTTGAGTCGATCATACATTTATATTATTTACATTATTATTATGATAACATTTTTTTGCACGATGAAAAATGAATTACTTAAAGCCACCAATCGTATACTTTCGTGTGTTCTCTGGTTATTGATATACGTTACGGTAGTACTTAAATTATTTTGTTTATTTTTTCTCAAACTACAGTAAATCATCGATAAGTGTTTGAAGACTTCTCGGAACTGAACATTAAATACTCCATAAACTAATGGCCATATGCGAGTAAATATCACTGGCTTCATAATTCCAAGCTCTATGACTGCTAAATCTCATTAAAAAGTCAGCGTTACCACCAGGGACCTCTGTCAGTGCCGAGAAGCCTTCGAACAATCATTAATTATTTACTGTACATCGTTCGACGGGCTAAATTATCTTCGATCCTTGTTTAAGGTCGATCGTCAGCCTCGATCGGTTAGTGTAAGTTACCGACAAAGCTTTTCTCTGGCTGTGCTTCACTATACCGTTCACCGTCGACTATTCAAATCCACGCAAGAGACACTAATCCCTCTTTCATGCTTACGAATGAGTTGCATATTCGCATTCCGAAGTCACAAACTTGTTTCCACGCAGTTTCGAATTTCTACCTCTCCGATAACAAGTTCGAAGAAGAACCATATCATATTTCCCTCGTGCGGTTGCGTCATCCGATCTAAATAGCGAATTTTGATCTATGCTCGAGAGAACTCTCATAGACGTACCGTGGAACTTTCGTCCGTCGAATCACTGAATTCTGATAATTCTCACGTTTTGTTCCGTCGTAGACCGAAACGACGGTTGTACAGTCAGACGATACCGTTACTTTTTATTATTTTATTCCTTCTTTCAGTCAATTTATATATTTTCAAGACCGATCCTTTGCAATTTCAATCTCGTTAACACAAAGAGAATAATATACAAAGAAGCGAACATTATGGTCTGCAGTCCGCCACATACGATCGGTAACCTGGGACCCATCCGCGCCGGGCCTTACCGGGGCGCGCTGACTCGCAGACAATATAGTCATAAAACCCTACCGTTGAGAGACTCGAAAATTCGTTGCGGTCAACTCGCACCGCGACCACGTGCGCGATATTTTCCTGACGTCCGCTTCGGCCTGAAGGAGAGGTTTTCCACCTCCACGTCGCTTGGAAAAACCGAGCAATTTGCCTTCCCCTTCAGGGCATCACCAATAAGGAGGCGAGTTTTGGTAACGCCTTCATCGAACTTTGAGGAAGCGCGACGTCACACGAAACTCGACATACAGTCGAAAAGATTCATTCAGTCGAAAACATTCATTAGAATCACTCGTTCGCAAACACTCGTTCGCAAAACACACTCGTTCGACAAGAGTCACACGTACTCAAGACATTCACGTACTCGTATCGACAAGAGTCAAACGGACTCAATTCATTCGCATTAACTCGTAATCGAACAGTCATTCGACAACAATCATTCGAAAACTCGCACTCGTTACGACAAGAGTCACACGGACTCAATTCATTCGACAACATTCGCATCACGATTCGTCAGCTCCAACGGTCGAGCAATTATTAGGTTTTCTCACCAGAGAATATTGAAACAGTTGCCTAATATTAATTTGGCGGGAAACAGTCGCAACCGGACGCGTACCACGACGGTCGAGCCTGGAATTTACAACTCCAGGCGGATTCGAAAGAGAAATCCACGCGGACGGACGCGACACGTTTAGAAGTTTCGTATAACGAAAGACTGCGTTGCGCTATCGGAGGGGTAAATGTAACAACATTAACACGAAGGTGAAGTGATAGAGGAATATGGACGTATTCTAAAGAGGAGGTATGAGTTAGGTAACATTACCGCCTGTAACCACGTATTTACGTTTGTGCTAAGTTTCTTAACTCTTATGTCAATACAACCGGGTATAGGGTGATTCTGGCAACTGGATTACCCTATATGTAGCTCCGTTACAAGTGAAGTTAGAAAAAAAAAAATCGTAAAGGAAAATTTTGCACTGTTAACAAACTTTATCGTCCGACTGTATACTTTCTTTCACACGTGTATCTGTGTACTTGCAAAGTGCATGACAATATGATTTTTCTTGCATACATTGGTTCCTCATGCCATTCTGTGTATAAACGGTCTAAGGTAAAATCATTGAAAAAACAATACTTTAAATTGCATTATCCAAGTGCACTGATGGATTTGCATAAAGAGTCGTATCGTTAGCTTATAGAGCTTGTTACATAGTGCAAAATGTGCCTCTACGATTTTTTTTTATAACTTTAGTTGGTAACAAAGTCATAGCCTGACCTAGATGCCAAGATCACCCCGTATATGCGAGTACAAATATGTATAACGAATGCGAGAGGACAATCATCGCTAAGCAGATCACTTTTGTACACGATGCTTGGAATTTTGCTCCAATTGAATAATGTTATAGTCTACGTGAAAAGAGAAGAGGTTTATGTCATCATTTTGCTGGTTCCGAAATTTTTTAAAAGATACAGACCCTCAAAATTGGCAATTTTCACCGATTTTACGAAAACTATGTTTACAGAAAAATTTCTATCTCCGCAACTATAAATGATACAAACTTGATTTTAGTTTCATTTTAATCGTAAAACATCGTTTTTTCTACTAATTTTTTATTTTACACGTTTCTATTTATTCGTTTATGTTAATGGACAATTTATGACACTTTATAAATGTGTTTCTGTGTTCTT
Organism: Dufourea novaeangliae; assembly: GCF_001272555.1. Classification (NCBI taxonomy): domain Eukaryota; kingdom Metazoa; phylum Arthropoda; class Insecta; order Hymenoptera; family Halictidae; genus Dufourea; species Dufourea novaeangliae. The sequence goes on along the minus strand of NW_015373882.1, from coordinate 79,219 downwards.
AACTAATTGATCACTGCTAGTTCTAACAATTCTTATCTGTTTTATCTATGTTTGTTAGAAGGAGCATCACGACACATATAACACAACTTTTCTTCTCCTATTTGAATCTCGTTGTGGAGACATTGTGTGTATGTCCAGAAACTGAGGGTACATCAATGACTGTGCATGGTTTGCTTATACTACCCTGTACTGTTAATTTTACCGTGAAACGGATCATTATATGAGCATTTGAAGAACAATTTTCTATTTGCTTTGATCGTTATATACACAGAACAAATGTATATACGAATATATACTTGTATACGTGCAGGATGTGAAAATGTCGTGGAATACCTACATCCGAACTTTGGAACATAATTTTCGGTTAATAGAACTTTTCGATGAAACAATCATAAGTTGACAGATTGTTTCAATAATCTACGTTCTGCTTTATTTATGAACCGCAGTTCTTACGTTAATTTCACTGCAATAGATATAATACATTCATAGAGGTGTTACAAAACAGGGCTAAGCGGCTGCGAAAGCCGAGGAAATGGCGAGTTTGGTTTTTTAGAGTTTGTTATGTGGACGAACCTGTGCCTATTTCATCTCAGGGAGCCACAAGGATTGTTAGTATGGGCCTCGTAACTTAAAGAATTCGGTACACTTCGAGCGGTAAAAGTGTGCCTTTGTGGGTTCGCTTCTAGCTGGGAATTTAGATATTATTCTAAAATTGAAATGAACAACACTGAATTATAACTATATAAATGTATAAAAGCATATTCAAGAAAGTAAAGGTTATACAAATGTTACTGTAAATTGTGGTCGCGGAAAGTAATTCCAACGTTCTCGGTTTTCACGCACTGAGAAATGCGGGGATTTGTTGTACAGAGTTTAGCTTACTTTTATAAATGCTTGAAAGGGACTTTCATACCCGATCTCACTAGCTAGACTTCTGGTATGAGCATGATCCGCGGATGAGCTGTACGCGTCCCTTTTTATACCCCGAAAGTCGAGTCTAAAAGTAGTGGGGGGCACGCCTGTTCTCAACGGAAAACTGTTTCCCAAGAAAATCTGGCCACGCCATAACACCCCGTGGGCAATTACGTAATCTGGCCGGATGCATTCCAACTTCCGATAGGGTTAAGAGGTCACGAGAGTGACTTAGTACGTAACAGAGGATAACTCCTTATTTTATATTTAGTGAAATGCTACGGTTCAATACCGTTTAACATGTTAAGATGCCTATCCACTTGTTGCGTATCCTCATATTGTATCACTGTTGCGTATCAATGTCGACGGGTTAGCGTTGCATCGTTGCGTATGAAAATGATACGAAGATAGACCGAGTTGCATATCGTCGTATCGTATCACCGTTGTGTATCAATGTCGACGAGCAAGCGATGCATCACTGTGTATGCAAATGTGGTACAAAGATACGCCAACGGACCGATCTGTCATTTGTCGGTTTTTCGTCATCACATCAAAGGATGTCGCGATATTCATTTGAACAACTTTAGGGTAGGGAGTCTTCTACACGCCACAGTTGCCATGTGCCATCTGCAACTCACGTACGCACACACGCATTCATCCTTGACTGTTTTTTTCGTTAATTACGAGTATTATCAAAAAATCTGAACAAAAAAAAATATTTAAGTAAAACCAACTTCTTGTTATTAGCTATATTGTAACCATTGCAATTTAGTTCGGTTATACATTGTTGCAGATAAATTTGTCATACCATTTTCTGAACATAGTTGTCTTGCCATTCTAGTTTGCCTTCCTTCGGAAACAATTCGGCCATTTCCTCTCTTGTAGCTAGCAATTTCGATTTTGTTATGCGTGCAATACTTCTGAAGGGAAGTAGTCACTATGTATTTCTCTGTTTTTATACATTCGTTACACCCACCAATGCGGTGATTTCCTTTTCTTGTCTTTAGCATATAATGTATAAATATGTGGAAGGCCACTGCTAACTCAAGAGGTGAATTCATTGTAGTCACAGGAGGAACCGATACTCTATTTCTCGTGACAGGTCGTATCCTCCGTTTCTGTACGAATACGCACGCTACGATGATACGCAACAGTGATACGATATAAGGATACGTAACAAATGGATACGCAGCTTTATCGACTGAAACTCGTCGTAACTTTACAATGTTTAACCTTTATCATGCCACGACGCGCAACAACCAAAGCTATGTGTCCCATTTTGCCATTACAGAAACAATCTAGCCTGGTGATATGCTTAAACAGCGATTTCTCGTTAATTCAATACCGTTTCACGTTTTACGAACTCGCGGAATTATCGATGAAAACTGATACGTCGATAATTACCACTAAAACCAGCGTTTCTGTTACAGCCGCTAACCGCCGAACGAGACACGGTAAATCGGATACTGAACGTGGAAGCGTTATTAATGTCCTGGAAACCCATAAAACTGAAGTTGAACCGGTTGTGCTCGAGCGACAGAGAAAACTTAATAACGGACTGCTATTCGTGTAATATGCAAAACAGTGGAAGAAGTATCAGGCGGCGGCGGTAAAAAAACTTGCGTACTCGTAAAATATTTATGCACTCGATGCCCCCCTCGCGACCGTAAACCGTTTTGAGTATTACAAAAACGACGACGACGGAAGCGCGCGCACGTACGAGCACCAGGGGAGGAACTAATTGGGGGGAAAAAAACAGTGGCAGTTTGTCCCTTTTACGCGAGCCTGACTTCCGTTGACGCCACCTGCGACGATCACCTGCTTCCCACGACAGTTGGGGGTGAATTGCGATCCAGCCACCACCCCCCTCTCACCCCTTCCCCGCCATACACACACACACACACCCTTGTCACGAGTTCGAACGTTGCTCGGTTCGCTGAAATTATTTTCCTCCAAGGCGAAAGGTACTTTCGGTTTGCAACCATTTGTTATAGCAACGGGTGACGATATCTCACGAGCAGGAGACGATTCATTTATTTCGATCCCGGAGGGATTTTGCCTAGTCGATGGATAAAATGATACTCCTCTTTATGCACTATTAACAGATGTATATACAATACTTGCTGAGGGAAATAGAGGTTCTTCCATTTCAATTCTTTCATGGAAGTAGTTTTAAATGTTTAATACTGTTACGTCCTAGGTCCCAAGTCAACTCCGAAAAAGACATCATGACGGCAGGAGGGGATAATAATCTTGTAATATTTACATTATTCGTTAAAGTTCCTTAATTCATTAATTAAGTTTCTATTTGAAACATCGACTTCCTCATTGAAAATACATAAGATATTGCAGTTATGATTATCCCGATATACACTCTTGTCTATAAGTCACCTTACAAGTCAAAATCGGTCTAAGGACACTTTTGACCCCCTTATCCTACTACACCTTTTGATTTTGTAAAAAATGATAATCGAAACTGAAATGCAAGTTCTTGAAGCAGTTTCACTGATTTATTCTAATTATCCGTAAAATGCTGATTACGAAAATACCTCAAACTTCTTCCAGGATTACTTAACACAAGATTAGAAACTAATAATCAGCTGTAAATATTTTGTAATGCTATCCATAATGAGTTAAATTAATGCAACCATTAACAAAGAACTAGTGAAAGTAATTATAGACTGATTTGAGTGGAACCAAATGAGAATTATTCCAAAAAATTCACTGTTAAGTGCGATAATTTAGTTGACTGAATATCTGAAAAAAATGAACACATATTTACAATTTGTAGACAACATTGAATACAATCTAAATTTGCCTTTCAATGTGTAAAATTAATAAGAATTTATATATTTAGTAAGGTTTAAAGTAAATGTCCCAATTACTGCCAGTGTCCCTAATACTGCCACTTTCTATATGTTACTTAATGAAAACGTAACGTATAAATAATCGTGTTACAAAAGATTTTCTTATCAAATTGGAACTCTTATTTATACGAAAACGAAGAAACGCACGTGCTTGTATGTCCGTGATATTTAAAACATAATGTTGAAAAATGTAAGTGCTATCTGAGCGTCAAAAATGCGACCACATAAGCAGAATGTAATGGCGAAATCATTCTAAAGAAACAGCCGTAATTTTACTATACAATCTATATCTATTCTACAAAATGAATCATTAAAGCATACAAGAACTACTTTAATTCTTGAGGTGACAGTTATAGATTTTAATTAATTATTATTTAATTTTACATATTTAATCTAGGTAATTATTATTTGTAATGGAAGAGATGTTGAATAATATTATGTTTCAAACTGAGATGATTTTTAAAATGAACAGCACGTTAAATGATTAAATCAAGTCATACTACAATCTTAAGGTGGCAGTAAGTAGGACCTCTATCCTATTTCATAATTTACGTAACTCTTTAACGTTAACTCTTTCTTCTTCTGCATTTAGTAACATAACTGTCTGGTGACTTACAGACGAAAGTGTATTTCCTCAGGTTCTTCGAAACTGCCTCAAAGTCCAAAAAGTCATTAATATCCATTAACAATCAAACAAATCATATTTAGTAATGTTGACGATCACTCTAATTGTAAAAGAGAAAAAAACGAGTGAACATTTTTCTTTATCCCTGTGGCATGTTCGTAAGACTTTCGCGAACGACTGTGTACACAAATCTTGCTGCACACTCTTATATCCAACATGTCGTATAAGGCTCACCATGGTCCTTAAAAGGTCCTATAATTTCCATTTATAGGAAGAAAAGCATACAGCATCGAAATACCTTTTTAAGCCCTCTCCATATCTCATCCAGTTTCAGTACGAATTTGAAATATGTTGTATGATTATATGTACCGTAACACTAAACCAGATTTACGGCATTCTGAAATTCTTTCCATCTACGATACACACTCGTCGGGGAAAACGTGGCGTCTTACGACAGCGCAGTATCCGCTCGGAACGCGGGAATCATCTTCTATCGATAACGCGAAAATATGGAATAGATTCCCGTCGAGAGTGCTATCGATGATGTGAATTTTAATGGAATGCCAGATGGTCTAATATTGATATCGAACGGAGGCGTGTCCCTGCAATATCACCGATGAAGACCGCCTGAATAATAAAATAAAGATTTGACGACGATGCCGGAACCCATTTCGTAAATCGCTGGAAACGTTACATTGTGATCCCAACACGGGAAATTGTCTTTCGATCAGCGAAAAGTTTACCAACTTTCACCGAATCAAACGGTTTAACGAGCGTCTATCTGACTTCTCTCCTTTAAAGCACATTTATTTTAACTCGGCTACTTTTCATAGATTGCTTTACAAAAGCCAGAAAGTAAGAAATATACAGAGTATCCCACAATGTGAAGTACCATCGCGCAGGGTGTGATGTTCTAGGAAAAAAATAATCGAAAATGAAGAATAAGCTTTCTTTAAATAATGCTTCATTTTCTGAGAAAGTTCATTTTCAAAATTTATGAAGTATGCATACACTTCACTCATAAGTAATGATTTGATGGACCATAGTGTACGTTACTTCTTCTGTAGAATCTACTATTTAGGCCCACCCCATGCCCCCCCTCCACAAATTAATCAATTAATATTAATATATGACTTTTAATATTAAAAGTAGTATTCATACATCTAATAATAACAGGATGCAGAATTTTTAATCAACTACACTGATAGGAAATCTGAAAAAGGAGTTATGATCTAGTCTAATATTAAAATGAGTAGATTTTGTTACAAATTACTTCGGAGATATAAAGAATGGCAGAAATTTTGGACGAATCTAATTATTGTATTGTGCCACATCTGATGCATGTATTTTAAATATGAGAATCCAAAACTAATAAGGTTCAGATTGATATGTCAATTGGTGTAAAAGAAAACAAGATCCATATTCAACTTTAAATCATTTTCGTTGTGCCAAATTTTGTTTTACCTGTTAAACGTTCATATAAATTAATTTTTTCAGATGAGTTGTATTACTGTAGATTCTATGTTTTAATGTAATTATAATATCGTAATTCCTTCTAATTCTGAATAGGACTGAAAAAAAAACAGAGAAGAGAACAACCAAAGAAGAAAAAACACACTGGATAGATTTGTTTTCATTTATGTATCTCAAAGATAATTAAAAAAATATAAAAATCGCAAAATTTCGTTTATTACAAGTACTTAATATTTATATTTAAAGTTGCAAAATATAATACGAAAACCTTTAGAATCTAATTTATAACAAAAGATAACAAATAACAGTACTAATACATTTAAATTTTTACAATACAATTTTTCACGATACAGAGTTTTAATTGAAGAGAGCTTAAAAACGTAGAACTAAAAACTAGACGAGTATTCTATCTGCATCATTGCTTTCATCTTCATAAATTGATATACAGGTCGCCATCGTTTCTCAATTTTCAGTTACTAGAACCATAATTATCAGATTTTTTGACAGGTCAAAAAAAGTAGACTAAAAACAGTTACAGCTGCAGCACTAGCTCTTTTTCCATTATTCTTCTCCGAAAGATACCTAAAATTAATACCAAACCCGCATTAACCTTAGAAGCAACAGCATGAATCACAAAACCGCTCATTTCTAAAAAAAAACAGTCTACTTAATTTTCAATTGGTCGTTATATCTTTCAACGAACAACAGAATTTTATAAATTCCCCTCCAACACAATAAAACATCCGCATTTAACAGTAAAGTCACCCTCGTGGAATACGAATCGGACGAATTAACATTGTCAGCGGGATGAACGAAAACAAAAACCTCGACACTGCTCGAAAGTATGCATTTCACATTCAGTTGTGTAGAGCGTCATTCATTTGACCGGCGATAAAACAATAGGAAAAACCTACCTGCGAATAAATCATACCTTTATCCTCGTCGTGTACTATTCAATAAAGAACAAGGGAGTTTATATATCCGTCGAGGAAATGTCTCGGGCAAGAGTTCCGTCGATCGGCGCCGATTCGATGGTTCGTTCGAGAAATAATTATACGGAAACGCGGAACGGTATATCGGTCGCGATCACCGAGGTGTTCGGTTAAAGAATACCAAGGAACGGCTCCGCCGTCGACCCCGATCAATAAAACTCCGCTTCCACTCTACTTAACTTTGTGTACTCGTAAAATTCTATTAAACCGGTGCTCGACGAGTATCCGCGGAAGGATGGCGGTGAAAAAAGACGCCGCAGAGGAAGGAAGGAACGAAGGGAGGCATCGCCCGCTTCGAATCGTGAATTTCGAGGAAATTAACCGAGCAGCGTTTCCGGAAGACTCGAGCGCGAACAAGAGAAATATAATTACACTTACCCCAACGCTTCCTATTCGCATCCCCCGCGGATTGTCGCGGATAATGGGAAATTAGGAACGGTAAATTCGAATCTGCATAATCGAGTCGAGAGCTAATGAAATGTGATTCGACTGGACTGTCGGAGAACATTTTCGTCGGTTCGGAACGCGTCCACGTCGCTTTTCATGATCTTTCGAATCTTCCTGTATCGATTCCTGCCCGTATTCGATACGGAGCCGTCTTCATTTCCCTAATTGTACGAGCTCTCTGCGAATTACGCTTGCATATCGACTCGAGGCATTACAGGTCGTTCTTCATGAAAGAGGAATCGGGAGAATTAAGATACCTCGTTCAAGGGAGACGTAGTGTAAGCGAACCTGATATCATCCATGCAAATTCAAATTATTCGCAATTGGCAGGCAATAAATATTTTTGTATCTATGTTTTGTATCACAAATAAAGAAGAAATTGTTTCTGTTTCGTGTACGGCTGGTTAGAACTGTTAAAAACTAAGGATTCTCAATTGCGATTAGAAAAAAGGCAAGAATAAGTAAAAATGAGGATCGTGAAATAGTGCACATAATATCGCCTACCTGAAAAATATTGATTGATTCATATATTTCTAAGTTTTCAAAGTTATATTTTTAGGGTGTTTATTATTTTTAACTAGATGAACATTTTGGAAGCTTTTTGCCAAACTTTTCTTTTGATGTGATTATATTTCAAAAGTGTCTTTTCATAATAAAAGGCATTCGTCAGACATAATCCTATTGAAAAAAGTTTGGCAAAACGCTGTCCTGTTGGATTTTGGGTAACCGTTTATTAATATTATCACACTTATGTAGTTATTGTTCTTACACGCTACATTCTGGTTATCGGTAATACTAGTGGTATATGAATGTTTCTCTTTGTAGGACGCGTCGCTATGACATACTGCGTAGTATACAGGACGAACCACGAATCGTGATCGGTAGATATCATTAAATGTGTTTCAATGTACAGAACGAAATGTTTACAAACAGTAGGCAAGAGCTCAACATCGGAACGCGTAGAATGGCGTAGCATACGGTACTCTTTGTAATATTACAGTTCGAATATTTCTTTAATCTTTTCTCGAACCAGATGAAAACAAAGTAACACATGTTATGTTATGACGCTACCGAATTCGTCTTGAAATCCTCTAACAGATAGGCGTAAAAAAATTATAGGTGTATTTGCGAAAAATTGAAGATGACCTTGAAAAATCATGAAAAAAAGAGTTGACAAGAAATTTGTTATAATCACGTTAAAGCTCTCTTGAAACCATGCTATACTTCCTTAAAACATTTTCGATCGGATTGCTAATAACAGAGTAATCTCTACTGATCACGATTCGTGGTTTACCCTGTATATTGCGTAGTACTGCATACCGATCGTCTCCCGACCTACTGCACTCTCTCAGAGGCGCGCCGGAGGCACCTAAAAGCTTCCAAACCATTCATATGGTTAAAAATAATAAACACACATAAAAGTATCACTTTGAAAGTTCAGAAATCCATGGATCAATCGATGTTTTACAATTCATAATATTTATACAATTACATATTATTTTTTGAGACGATCGCGTTTGCATACTGGGAAAACAAAGTTCAGTTCTGTAGCTGTGTGGCTGTCATGTTCCCATCTGTAGCAAATACTACACTGAAAGGCAGATGGTTATGAGTTCACATTGGCTAAGACACAAAAAAACGGTTTCCGTTAACAAACAAACAAACCGGTTAAATTGCTGAAACATGCCATTGATTAGTTATTCTCAGTAAATATTCATGTCTACATAGAATTCTTGAAATCTGTACGGTTCAATAAGTTTTGCCACTAATCAAGATTCGCCGAAATACTTCTCATTTGCTACATGTTGCTGATATGATGTTTCAATTATAGTATATCTTCCTACAGATGCTTAGCTACTACTTTAGTTCATTACCAACAATTTTAGTATTTTCCTCACGAAATACATATTGCGTGTTAGGTGATATTAGGTGCAGTTATCGTATAACGGATCGCTGTTTCAGAGTAGTTAATATGCTTGCAAATTTAGAACTTATATGTGGTACGATATTAGACAATAATTGAAGTGTATTTAAATTTATTGGTGAATGAAACAGTCGTGTGGATTTCGAATGATATTTAGATTGAGAATCTTAAATCCCCTATTTTATAATTTGAAGGGTAATATTTTCTTTCAATGTATCCTACAAAGGCGCTAAGTTGGACTGTATTGCCGGATACATTAACTTCTACATTCCGTAAGCCCCTAGGACACTGAAACAGTTGAGCGACTAAATTCTTAAACTTTTAGAAACTTGGACACCTGGACTCCTAGGGCTATAGCACTTTAGACCTCTGAATATCTGTATCTCTAATGCTTTGGATCCCAGTAGATCCCCGAATACTTGAGCACTTGAACTTCTACAATTTTTAAATCTTTGAACTTCTGAGATCCTGTGTACGAAAGAACGAAGAACAGAGGTGTAAGATAAGTTGAAGATAATTACGATAATTCGTTAAACACCTTATAGTTAGCCTCGAATGTTTTTTAAGTGTATTATGTGGTAACTAAATGACAGGAAGAATTCTTAAGGGACGGAATATAAAAGCAAAATATTTAAATGTTAATAACGGTAACTATAATATTTTAACGCAAACCAATGAATCTGAACATATGAGTATTATATAGTAACTAAGTACTCAAAATATTAAATGTAAGTTTAATCTTTCACCATTTAATTACCTCTATCGTCAATAGACGACGAAGCAAAAAGGACTAAAAACGGAGGGACTTCATCTTCCTACCACATTACACTTATATTGATATTTTTTCTATAAAACAAGTATTTGCTTGTTTATATGTTTACTTATTAATTTCATTAGTACCACTTATTTACATGGTTTTTAAGTTTTGACGACCAATTTCATGTTTATATACCCATAGCTAAAAAATATTGTAGTCTACAATATTTTCATGTTAATGAAAACTCAACCCCAAATTAAAAATGGACTCCCAGACCTGAATTGAATTTATTCGGATTTATCGTTCTATACACTTTTAAGACGTTCAAATTAAGTCGTCAGACATTTAAACCAGCAACAGGTATAAAATAGTCATATCCAAGCTATTTTGTGTTACACGAGATAATAAAAGGTGGATATCTCTATTTACTCACTTTCAAAATGTGTCGTATGGTTCTGTAGTTGTAAGCTCCAGTGACTTTCCAAAGAAAACGATAACGTTTTAATTATAAAAGTTCCTTACCTGAAACAAGCAACATTGATTGTTAATATATAGAACAACAACGAATTTATGTATTAACTTATAATTTTTAAACATACATATACAATTCAAATCACCAAATTTTTCGGAGACATATAAATAGAGTGGCCTGAAAAAGTATTGAACAGTAACAACTTACTGTAAGATCTTTCATTAAATCTATATCATGACGCTGTCAAAAAATTATTATCCACGTATAATTTAAGAATATCGGATGTGTTAAGTAATTCTCCGCGTACCTTCGTATTTAATAATTATTGTTGGAAAGTAATACAGCGAGTGAATTTTGTATGCTACTCTATACGTCTGTAAAAAATATCACAAATCAAACAATAAAACCTTGAAATTGCACAATTCTCTCATATTAGCAAGGACTGTGTTTTATAAAGGAGATTATGGTACTGTAGGAAATACAAACCATACTTCCTAACTTCTTAAAAAAGCATAGTATTCGCAGTATTTTTCTTCAGCCGTTGCACGTGAATACACCACTGCGGTTATATTTCTCGAGCAATCGTATCCTTGCAATAACAACTCATAGCTAACCATAACAGACGGTAAGAAAGCAACCGACAAACACAATAGAGATAAAAACTAATAAAATTCCTGTCCACAAAAAGGCTCTATAGCAGTGTTTCCTCTAATTTAAGCTTGAATATTGCCTTCTCGCGGTAGCACTTGAATTGATTGAACATTTCTACACTGATCCCCGAGGAATAGATTTTAAAGGACGTCTGGCCAAACCAATTTTGGGATACCCAGTGAAATGAAACTCGTGAAATAAGGTTTCTGCCGCCCCAACTGCCACGAACCATACACGATGAGTCGTTTGAAATATCAACAGGCTCAACTAGTATTCAATCTGTGAACCCAGGGTCGACAACTAGAATAGACCTATCGCCTGGTTAGACAAGATTGTTTAGAAAACGAAGTATTATACGAAAAAATTGTACTCCACATTTTCGACTTATGTTTGCATGTAGAACGACCTTTAGTCCGATTGTATCACTCGTCCTCTTCCACCTGTATAGTCGTGCTTCCAATAAGTAGAAATGGTGAGTAAGGGAAAGACAGGTTAGCCAAGTCTTAATCAATTGCATGCGTATCGAATAGATTTTCGAGCTAGTTTTTTTTCGAGACCTAAGCCAGGGATGAAAAAATTTTATTGTGCACATTTGATTTATGTAATTAACAATGCAAGTATCAACATGTTAATTGAAACACTCATTACTTTCATCATTACTCTACTACTAATTGTATTTATAAAATGCTAAATGTTCCTGGTCAGAAATTCAATGCTGTTTCGTGTAATTCAATGGTGTCGGTCATCAGTGACCACCATGTTAGTCAAAAAGTATTAACCTTCATCAAGAAGAGTCTCAGAGGATCTCAGTACAGAATATCTAAAGCTAGTAATTCAAAAATATTTTACTTCATTTAATACTAGAACTACCAGCGTTGAATATACCATGAAATAAAATCTGCAGCAAATTAAAAACCAACATATTTGCGTTAAAAGAAATATATATATATTATAATTTCAGTAATTTGTAATACGTCATTTTGACGGGTTTCGTAAGTTCTAGTGTTAATTCACTTTATTTATTTAGTAAAATAGTAATATTAAATGTTCAATTATTTATTATATATATTGTTATATTTTGCATTATGAAAAAATAAAAAAAGCCTCAGACACTCTTTTATCCGGATGAAGGTTAAACAACGTCCGACTCCGTCGGTCTCGAGTTTTTCAACGAAATAAAAGTCGTAAGGCAAGGCACCTCCCGTAACTTCCTCAAAACACACATACACAAGATGAATCGCTTCAGACGTGAACGATTTCTTAGAGAAGTTAAATTGAAGGTTTGAGAAAATCCCGAAGTTCGTTAATATATATTTCCGTTCAAGCATTATGTTCGCGAAAAGTTTCACACGGGAACGAGGAACTAATTATCGGCCGTGAATAGAATCGATTGTTCGTATCGGCGTGTTTTACGCGTTATAATTGTTTTTAAAGATGATATTTCCGCGAATGGGACCGAGAGCAAGATCGAGAACGCCGTTCGCGCGAGAGTTGAATCGGCCAGAATTTAGGCCGGCGTCAAAAAGTTCAGGATCGCGACCGTGGGCCGCGGAAATTCAGATTTCATTGCACGTTTACTGTACTTTTGAACTGACAAATCGTATTTTACCGTTCCGAAAGTTGGAGACACGTGTGACCGCACGCTCCGATCCAGGAAGATAAACAAATACGAGGATAAATGGAGGATATCGAGGGCGAGGAGGATAGAAACCAGAGGCGTAGACGTTCCCTTACATTTTCATCGGTTTGCTTGAAAGCAATCCTTTTCCGTGTCACGAAATCGTGACAGTCTTTGACGACTTTCACGATACTTTGCTGATGCATCTTTCTCTTTCGATTTTTCTTCGCGGCTCAAAAATGGCTCTCGCATCTTGGCTTGCGCGGTCGATCACTTAACAAGTGACGATATATTCTGATCTTTAAGAAATGTTTCTGTCTTACTATGAAACAACGTGTCATTTCTACTACATCGTATAGGAAAAGTAAAATTTCAATACATCTTCATAGTTACGTGAAATAACACGTGTGAACTGAGACTGTTGTATGAACTTAGACGTTGTATTAATTACTTCTACAGTACTGTAGAAGTAGTTAATACATACCATCCCCATGTATCGTATTAATAAATTTCAGCTCACTTCGCTGGAGCTTCTTCCTCTTGTTCTCACCTTTGAAATGGTTCTTACAACTTGGCTTCAGCAATCGATCACTTATGACCAACTAAAAAAAAATTAAATTAAATTAAAAAAAATTACAATTAGAGGAAGAAATAATATTAAAATAAAATTAGCAGCTGCATACAGTAAAGACTCTATGAGAGTTGCATATGGAGTTCCTCGTGAGAGTAGATATTTTTTTTATTCGAGCTTCGAATAACGAATAAAGATAAAGTATCTTTTATTCAAACAGTTATTTAAATAATTTTTTATCAAGATAATGCCCATCTCTGATCTCAATATATCGAACGATATTATAGAAGGTTTTTATATTAATGCTGGTGTATTTTTGGGTATGCAGATTCCCATTTCCAGAGATCATTTCATCGATTAATGAAAAAAGATAATATAAAGATTATTGAACTCACTGATGGCCACCGATGACTATTAGAATGTTGTAATGCTCTCAGTTAATATCGTGATTACTGATAAATACAATACCATTTTCGATATTTATTTTATTCTGAATCGCGTACTCCGTGGCATTAATTTATTGTAATCGTTTAAAAAAAATTGGTAATTCTATCATTGATGGCCACGAAAACGACGCCAGTCACGGATGGTCATTATAGAAACAAGTGATTTCCAAAAAAAGAAAATCAGAATATTTGAAAACTATTGCAATAATGTAAAACTTATTTCGCTTACATAATAATCGCATCGTATGGTATACTAACCTTTAATGAAACGTACCATTACTATACATATAATATTACTTATAAACAAATTTATATTTTTAATGTTCATGAAAATGATTAATAGTGAACTTGAAATTACGAATTGTATGATTATTGTAGCTGCATCACTAATTTGATTCTGAACGTATCACTGTACGATATTCTCATCAAAGTTGTTCCAGTTATATTAATTGAACAATCGAATCGTTTGGCTTGCAAATTGCTTTCAAAATTCTTCGAAAATTTCATCGACTTCGCTCTCACGACTGGGTGGTCATAGCGCAATTATGTAGCGAGCTGGATTCTCGCCGGTTTCCGTTTTAATTAGAGCTCGTATTATAATTTTTCAGAATTACTTCCAGGGAAGGGGAGGAGGATTAGTCGGTGCAGGTGTTGAAGCTGGATGCACGCGTAATTAAGAAAAAATACGATGCATAATTTTGGTTCCAAACTACTATTTGGAAGAATTAATTGTGTTTAAGATGGAATTCATCGCAGATTTCATAATTGGCGGTCGAGATTTATGCGTGCAATATTTGTACGAAAGGGATAATTGATGTGTATTTATGAAACTAACCTGAATATTAATTGAATGTGTTATTTTATCAACTATCCATGATTATACAAAATTGTGTTAGAAAGATCTCGACGATAATAGATGAAAGTAAACATAAATGCAGACAGAAGCTAATCACTAAACAATTTGTTGAGTGTTACTTCATTCAATATTCATATGTAATATAAAGAGTAATATTTAATTATATGTATGTTTAAATGCTTCTAAAATGAGAAGTATAAGCAACCTTGGAAAAAATATCTATTGCAGGTGCAAAATACAGAACAAATTCCTTCATAATATACACTGTCGGATGAAAATATAAAACTACAATTTGTGAGTAACAAATGAGCTGAATATGTATTGTTTTATCTCGATTTTATAGAGTTCATGTTTGGTATTGCAGTTTCATTTAATCCTCGTAGAATATTTCCCGCCTTCATTGATTCTGACATTTGGTCCCGTGCCATTCTCTGATAATATATATTCTAGTACGTGATAAAAAAGACATCCAGTCCATGAACAGATGAGTAGTGAAAACTTTATAATTAGTTAGCATGGAAATCGCATGTCAACTTATAATTAGGCCACTGCTGTAGAAGCTCAATCATTATTCAACGTTAAGATAAGGACCAACAAGTAGTATAGACCTATTTCTGACCAGACAAGCAGTATTGAGTCGATTTCGATACAGGTTAAACGTGAAACATCTCCTTTCTGAATTTCTTATGAATAAAGTAAACAACTTGATTGATTTATATACTTGTTTGTGTCTTTCTTGAAAACTATAATTTTTATATTTACATATACTACATTTATTGATACTACCACAGGTATGAGGGTAATTCTCCAAATTAATGGAACAGACCACTAACACTTGGCACTGTATTAAAAATAACAAAGTCACAAAGATTCTTATGAAATTAACATACTAAGACTAAAACCGCGTAATGATTGTAGAACAACCAATTTCATCGTTTCTATTATATGACTTTAAAATGAGGCTTCGACAAAAAATATTATACCATCCAACCAGGTAGAAATGATGGGTGCAACTAAACAATTAGTTTCGCTAAAATTAATAATAATTTTAAAAGTGTAATACCAACCACGATTTTTGGTTGAATTTTTCGTTTAAAATTTTATATTTCTACTTTGTTACATGCAACGTTGTAGTGTAACATAACCGTTAAAAGGATCACAATTGATATCAACCGGTACACATGCTACGCTCCGTAATAGATATTAAGCGCGTTGGATATTAAATGCATAAACTGCATCCGTGAATACTTTGTCGAAAAGTAAATAAAATCGATGCAGATAAATCACTGCCCTGAATTCATTAGTGGCTCATTAAATTCAAATCCTTTGATATTTTCCGATCGCGAGACGCCCATTACGTATGTATTACTTTTGAACATTCGCGGACGAAAACAGTCGATAATAACGAACAAATAGAATTAATTTATGGGGTAGCGTTAATTGCATTGACAGGATGAACGGAACAACGTTTTGCGCAGCCGTTCCGAGCGCGATTAAACGGCCGGAAAATGTTTGCAGGGCGGCAACCGAGATAAATTCGCGGACGAACATTCGCAAACAGCGCGTTAACGAAAGTGTTGCTGCGGGTACGCGAGAATTTATACACGCGTGTGCGCCACGATACTTTATTTTCGAGGTGGGACGACAATCGGGGATCTCGTATTTCTAACCGATAACGAGAATATGCAGACTTACATTCGTTTTTACATGATCTGAAAAAAAGTACTTTAACCCTAATCATCGAAAGTGGTATTAGGATTTATATTGGATTAAACGGAATGTTTTTGGATCCTTTTTTTGATAGATACGATGAAACTTTTTCAACAATATATATATTTGGAACACATTAAACTTCATCGCGTGTAGTCTAGTAATCATGTAATGAGTTACGGTAATTGGTATCTTACATTAATATTACACTATATATAATAGGATGTTAACACATTAAGGACGGGCCATAATTGTTTTCCACCTCCATGGCCTAGACAAATAAATTTTTCTTTTTTTACTATTCCAAAAGGCACTTAATAACAGAACATGATTTTTTATCGCATTGTTCAATGGGAACTATAGCCTCCATCCGATTGTGGAATTAGTCATTTAGATAAATCGTACTAATATTTGAAACTGTGGACGACTACAGTAAATCCTCGATGAGTGTTTGAATGCTCATCGGCACTGAACATGAAATATTTCATAAACTAATGGCTATATGCGGCTGAAGCACAGATCATTCGCTTCAGAATTCCAAGGTCTATCACTATGTCAAACCTTATTAAAAAGTGAGTATTAAATCTGGGAACCTCTCCTTGTCAGTGTCGAGGAGCATTCGAACATTCATTTTAGATACATTACAGTGTAGATGGATTCACTTGTGGCTATATACGACGTTTAAGTACCCTCCACAATACCCAAAAGGCGAGCATTGGATTGAAAGAGCTTGGGAACTATAGTTCCCAAGCGACCGTGAAATTCGCCCATGTTGGGAACTACGGTGTCCACCCATACCGAACGTGTTAAAGTCACATCCCGTGGAAAATACAAAAACTTTTTGTTCAAGCGTTCTCCCTGTAAAATTAAAGAAGGAAACGAAGTAATGCGTTATGCCCACATTCCTACGTTAATCAGAGCTCACCGAACAAGAAATACACTTGCGAATCGTCTACGTGCACGTGGAAGTTCCAACAAGAAGATTATGTCAGCAAGACGAGAAAAAATGCTGACCGTGTCGGAGCTACCGAAAAACCGGTGGCTTTGGTTCAGTCGAAACTTTTTATATGATACTGTCGTCTCTCTGATCCGCGTCATCGCAATGTACGGAAGGATATTCGGGGGATCAGAACGGATTATATCCGAGAATGGTTTGGCGAAGGCACATTCGGGGTCGTTCGATGAAATTTGCACCGTCGAAGTGTAGGTTGATGCCCACTATGGTGGCCGGAACCCGATCCAAATATTTCCGCAATGGCCGTTCCGGTTTTATCGACAAAACGTTTCCTGTTCTCGGGATCTCTCTCTGCTCGAAGCATCAGTAATGCAGAATCAATGATAATTATGGCAAAGTGAGGTAGATGGTAACATTGACCACAGAATTAATGTTATCCTTTAATTGCAAATTTCTTTACATTGTAATATTTACACCGGAACGTTTCACGAAAGAGAACCGATTATATTCATTAACTGAATTTCGTTTTAATTTCATCGATATAACGGGTGGATTAAAATTCGTGGTATAAATGTGGTTGAGGGGATAGTACGGCTAAAAATAAGATGAAAATCAAGAATAGCCAAATTACGTTTGACATTTCGTTTTCGAGACAATCGAATTTGAAAAGTTGTTGGATACGCGTGCAATTCAATAAGATTTGGCAATCATGCATTCCTTTTCTACTTACTACCATGACGAATATACACGTTTGGGATTAATTTTCAAATTAACTCTTTCATTCCCAAATTATTCACCAATTACGAAAAAATATTTCGTTTTGAACTTCTGTCTATTCTACATGACACGTACGTTATTCAAGAAACATTTTTAACGTTTTGAAAGCGTTTAGTACCATTTTTATTCGTTGCTATTTGGTAACTTCTTTTACTTCCATTACAGTTATATATAATAATTAGTATTATAAAGTTCGATACGTAATAAAACCCATTTTTGTTATTTTTGATCAGTGAACCCTCTTGAAATATTTAGAGGAAGTTACAGTTTGATAAGTTCTCGTTGTAGTGCTAACAATACTCAACACATGGATTCCAGCAAATGAAAGAAACAAAGAACAATAATGCCTGACTTTACCGATAAGCCTTTATACACATATAAAAATTTGTGTCATGTCATCTATACAAGACTAGAACAAACTATTATAAGATATGAAACAATATATTTGAATTATACATCACACAAATATGAAAAAATATATTTGATACTAATACCTTATTTTGAAATTTGCAAAACGTAGCTACATGGCAACAGTGGGAAGGAAAGGTATAGTAAGTAAAAAGCAGGCTGAAGAGTTTTATTAGCCAATACAATCGAGTTTATATGTATATAACTGGTACAATGAAATTAATTTTAAAAATGGAATTAAAGTGCAAAAAAAGTATTAAATAAGAGTATGATATGAATGAAGAAATATAGATTGCAATTCTGCCATCAAAAAACACTACGAATTTACTGAACAACCCAATACTTATTTTATTTGCGTTGTCGCACCATGCGATACTAGGACGTCGTCGTATGAACCTACTTTTCATTAAAACTTTAAATTTAAAAGAAAATTCATTTAAATACATTCGCCATTGGAACCTAACAATACCGTCATTAAATCGTTCCATATATCGCAACAGCAATACATAAGCATTGTTCTTGCAAAAAAAATTCTACTCCCCATGTTACGAGGAGTATGTAACATTGATCGAGTATACGCGCCTGTTGTTCCATTAAATCGAACTGCAGCTGTTCCCGTTACGGACGAGTGAACGAAGTCGCTGATAGGCGAAACGAAGAAACTCATTCACGTAGATCGAGCACCGATAAAGCAACAGGAACGTAATTGCATTCAATTTAGCGAGAAGTTTTGAAAACTCACGGTTAAGACAAGCCTCGTTACGTTCACGTTGAATATCTTCGTTAAAAAGTTTTCGCAATCTCTCATGGACCCCCCTACGGGGGATTAGAGCGGATTAAAAATATTCAATTACTTAACGAGAGGGGAGATGGAACCGCGGGAAATTGGGGAACCAGGTTGCCAACGCGACCCATATTTCACGTCATTACATTTTTTTTTTGTCTTTTTTCTTTTTCCTTTTTTTCTGAAGGCACTCAAAGTGAAACAGAATATCAGGTCGATCGGTGATGCGGGAGTTACGAGCTCCGTATGCACACGAATGGAATATCTTTTCCTCTCCATGGACTCCTCGATGTTCCGCGATTCATCTTGTCGCTGTGTTTAGACAGGTTCACTTTAAAAAATGATGCAGCTACCCGAGATGCGGAAAGCTTCAACTAACGTGCTGTACCGATTGTCGTTACTTACGCAGATTCGAGTTGATTTAGTGGTTTCCATTTGAAAAAAGACATTACAAAATATATGTACGGAGACTTAACTGTGTTTTTTTATAATCACATATACCAAGTTCCTTTTGTGTATTTATATCTACACAAACACAAAGAAAACATATATTTCGCACAGGGGATCGAATAATTTGATTACTCGTTCCAATAAATGTCTTAAGACAACCAGTTGAGAGTCATAGCGGTCTGAGGAGGCTTCATTAACTCACAATTCAATATAAACAGCCATAACAATGTTATTCCCACTTTAACTCAGTTTCATAAACAATTAACTGATTTCACGATTCTAAGTAACGGTTAGGCTGTTGATTTTACGTATTTATAATAAACATTAATATACACAACTGATTGAAATAACAATTTAAAGGGGATTAATAAAGTTCGATTTACCTTTAACTAACTAAATCTCTTAACATTAGATTGGTGACAGGTACAAGACCGTCTCAACATTACAGTTGGTAGAATTATAATAAATCGTAGCGATCAATAGTTTGGTCCGTCTATCTAAATTATTTATTTATTATGATTACAATGTTATAACGATGCAATTTCTTAGGTCTTTCACAATTTTAATTGCAATACGAAACTGAAGAAATTAGTCGATTTATAGAATATTTCCAAAAAGTTGTCATGTTTATCGATCCGATAGAAATATATACATACACGTTTATCGTCAGCAGTTCCACTGTTAACCCCTTTCCGACAACCGGAATCCATTTGGAATTATTAACTTACTCAGCATTTATAATTTATATTTTAAATTTCAAGATTCAATATGACAGCGTACCGTACAGTTTAACTTGTGTCGTTATATAGACACATTCTCGAAAATAATATTTAGGAATTCTATAATGAATGTTCCTTATTATTTATAAACAATTCTTTTGCTTTCTTTGTAATTTTTTTGTTTTTCTGACCAAATATTCTTATTCTGTATGAAATAAATAATTCAGTTCGAAAAGGATTGATATTGATTCTCGTAAAATAGATTCTTAAAATGAGAATTTGCGTGAATATTCACAGTCTAATAACAACTGATTCGTAATGAACTAATGGAAAAAGGATTCTTCTTTTTGATTTTCTCGTTGCATTCTAATTTCATGCATCAATTACAAATATTAACCGAATCCGCCAGACGATGTCAGCTTTGGTTCATTAAGTCGGCTCCCCAATGAAATTTTTTGCGTTATATTTACCAGGGACGTGCGAACGACACTTAGAATCCGGATCTTATCCCGGTAACTATAGTCCCCAGCGAGTGATATCCCGAATTGAATTTTTCGTGGCGGAACCCAAGCGCGCGCGGCCATTCTTCGGCGAAACAAGATTTTAATTCAATTGTTGCGAACCGTCGTCATAAAATATACAATCGAATCTGTCGACCGGTCCCATGCGAAGAGTAACGAGAAAAGCGAACCGGGCGAGACGCGAGCCTCGAAAAATTCACCCGATAAATCACAATTCCACGGTGTTATAGGGGTGGTCCTCTGTAATACGACGTTAACGAACTTTTACAGCGATGCTTGCGCGAACTGCTCGATATTGATAGTATTATAACTTTATTACCGCCAATGAACATGTCAATTTGTCCGTTGCAGACACCGTACAACATACTACGAACCTAGCGAGACTTGCACAATAACTGATAAACTCACACTAGTATTGAAATAAGATATAATTTGTAGACATCTATTGTAGAAACAGTTTTTGCAATTTTATAAGTCACAAGTCACTAATATTTCTACAACTAGAGGTCACAGTCATTGGGTTGTCGATTTTAATGAAACTTTTCCTGATGAATCTAGAGCAAAAATAAGCCGACACGTCTTTTGCCGTTTTCGTCAATACTTACTTTATATGTAATTTTTATGATTCCAACAAATACAGGATTAATAAATTGCTAATTGCAACAGCTATGGTAGCGAAGGTGGTTAAGTGATAGGTTCTTAAACCATTGTATCGATGATTCGAACCCCGGAAAAATTTTATTAAGTTTCAGAATTATAAGTCAATTTTCAATGTGTCCTCCCTTGAAAAGAATAATTTCGTTCAAACGTTGCACGAATGAGTCACTGTTGCTCGAAAGTGACTTTATGGTATCTTGGCCCATTCCCTCTAGAAAGTAATTTTTTCAGCTGTTCGACTGTAGTATGTTTTGTAGTGCCGATCTTTCATCAAAATTCTCCGCATCGAGAAATCCATAGGTTTCAGGTCGTTCTTAAATTTGTTTCTGCAATTTTCTTTGCAAAATATAGCCCAATGATATAATCTCTTCTTTGCGTGTAAATCCATTGCAAATAAACCAAAAATGAAAATTATTGTGGCACTATATATTTGAAGGGAACTACATGAAAAATTGTCAGTAACAATTTCACCACAGTTGGAACTGTAAATTCAGAAATATATATTACTGTGTGGTGGTTACAGTTCAATGGTGCACCCCTCCCCCATCCCTCCGCCCCGCCCAATGGGTAAGCCCGGTAAAGATGGACCAGTGGGAGAGACGGATCAGAATCGTATTTCTCAAACTATACGTCAGAGACGCCACCTATTAGTATTTTCTTGTGTTCATCGAAGTTATTCAGCGCGTCTGTAAACATGGTACCGTAGTTTTAGCAAATTTGGAACAAAGTCAGCATTTTAATTTGTGATAGGCGCATGAATTTTCTTACCTAATCATAAAAAATAGAATCATTCTCATGTTTGACGAGATGATTGCGCCATCTTCATAAACAAAGTTTCAATGCCATGTAGGTCTAATTTTAACCTCAAACAATGATGTTCAAAAAACAACCGCAATGGCGCAAATACATGGTCCATGTACCCCATACGATTCGGGATAGATGGACCACATATACTCGGCAGAGATGGACCGCCCTGTCTACCATCACCATACTGTCTTAGTGTAATCGACAGTATTTAAATTTTAACTAAACACAATCATGATCAATCTGTTTAGCCTTTACGAAGAAATTTCTTGTCTAGTCAAGTTGCAAACGAAGATCTTTCCCCAGGTAAACTGTTGGACTAGGTAATAATACTAGCTTAGTAATTATAATAATATAAATAACATCTTTTGTTTAATAAAACAAATTTCTTGATGAAAATAATTCTTACAGATCAATTTAATGAAGGAATATAACATTTATAAAAGCTGTCCATCTCGCCTGTAGTACTTAGGTAGAGATTGACCAGAGGCCAACAATTTTATTTTCTTTATTCTCCGGCTACTTATAAAGATATTCTATTCTACTAATTACACATGCTAGAAAATATCACCCACTACACAAACCGTTCAGTACAATATCCATTCTAAAATATTCCATTTTCAGACATTTTAAAAAACGTGGTCCATCTCTCAGGACATACCTTATTTCATATACGAGAGAGCTAAAATTATGATTTCCAACTTGATAAGCGAGTTCACCACGCATCTGGTCGTATACCTCTCAGTAGCGCACCCACTCATACACGCGTCTGTCATACACAGCACTCGACAAACATGTTGGCTTGCGTGTGTACTTCGCGGGCGGCAGGGGGTGGGGGGCGCTGTCCCAGCAAAGAGGCTGATTTCATCGACATTAAAGGATTACCAAGAAACGGTCCATTGGTAAGCAATTTAAGGGGACGCGCTCGCGGTTTGATGAGAAAGTTCTGCCGATAGCAGGCTCATGCCGTTTCCTCCCCGCGGGATATTTAATCTTTCGTTTAATTTCGATAAAAGCTGCCCAGGTAGCGAACCCATCGGCCGGGTCGACCGATGATATCGGAACACGCGATGTTTGTTCGCTAATGCGCGGCGAGCATTAATGAATCTCAGCGGAAACAGCGTCGTTCCGGGTAGCATCGAACCGAACCGGACGGAATATTTTTTCTTTCATTTCTAATATTTTTTTTTCACATCCCTCTGCGCTCTGTCTCCTCCTTTCTCCGAAATTAGAAAACGGGTGCGCCTTGTAACCTACATTCCAGGGAGGGTGGGAGAGGGGGGAGGGTGAACCACGAAGTCGATCTCGCTTTCCGTCTCGACAGTACGGCGATCGTGCACGAAACCAGCGACAATGCCTGTTGTGGGTCAATCTTTGTGCAGCGGAAAGCAGCGAGCTGCGTTCGCCTCCATCTCGACGTGCCTCACCCAGCATCCCTCTAACCGTCGTTAGTTGCAAGAGAAACTGGGTACGAAAGCATATAAGTAGGTACGCCACCGTTCACAAGTCGGTGAACATCTAGTTGCATCGACGAGAATGAAAATTGTAATACAGGTACACTATTTTAACGAAACGTTTCGTACTAATTTGTTTTATTCAGTGAGTAGGAAACTCTTAATGGCTTTCTCTGTAACAGAGTAGACTGATAATAAATGTAATTATAATCTGATTATAATTCAATACAATGCAAATATGAATTCTTTTATGAGATATACATTTTCAATAGACAGTTTTATTGTACTAAACACATTTTATGAATATTGTCATTATTATTGAACTCATAGACGTGAATTATATTAATACATTTAGAGTTTATTAAAGATTGGTAGTAACACAGCACATCTCCAAAGGGAACATTTATTTCTGTACAAAACTTGTACAACACAATCGCTTTTAATTTGCACACTTTAGTTTTATTCTAAAGCAAGAAACAATTTCCTGTAGTACACTAATATCGATACGTAATATATTAACAGGATTCCTAACTATTTTGATAAGACATCTGCAAAATATCCATCACAATGTTTGCACTCAGTTTTGTCCACGAGAATAAATGATGTTAGGCATACAGAAGAAATTGTCAGTAACTTGAAAGGATTAAAATTTAGAACTATCTTTCACAGTAGAATCATTTTAATGGTACCCGAAAGTTGTTGCATTAATCAATTAATGAATCAGGGAAGATGTGTTGAAAATTAAGGAAGATCTGTAGCGGAAGATTTACAAAAATTAAAATGAGAGTAGACGAAAGTATTTCAAAAAGGCACCAGCGAATTTGCATAACTAGTTAAATAATCATGTCTGTAAAAAAGAAAGATACTCATCGAGAAAAAGAAATTTAAGGTTGGTCGAAACACACGATTTAGTACATCTACTAATATATACAATATTCATGAAATTCTGCTTAATCCGTTATATGATTCATGATAGAATAATTCGTTCTGGTTGTATATTCACCAATGTAAAGGAGATTGTTTCATAATGTTCCCTCCTCCTCAGTAAGTAAGTGTAGCTTGTAAAAATAATTGTCATTGTTATCGTCATAAAAAGGTATACTGTTGTGAGGTTTAACCTTAATTTCTATAAAAATGTATATAATTGGTATAATAATTATTTTTATACTGTAATATCACGACGTGAATATTACTACAAAATATTTTCTAATTATCATTATTTTGCTGCAGACTTCACCAGTTATATTATAATTACTTTTTAAGTTTTATCGTGGGTCAATAGATATTTGATAATTAAAATTTTCAATTCTTCAAGTAAAGTAAATTTTGTAATAATGGTAATAAATTATTGTGCCATGATTAAGTAACTTCAATAGCGATAATCTTTTCCTCTTGAACTTTTTATATCTTGAATTATATCTAATTAGCTAGAACCCCGTATCCTCGGAGGAGCGAAAAATTAGATCACACGATCTAGTGGATTGAAATCCAAACTCGGGTCTTCCATTTACCAGATATGCCTGTCCTTACCAAGTCATCTATCTAGGGCAACGACATATTTCTTTTCCCTAGGCTTAATATCTGAAATGGCCACGGCTCGATCCATCCGATAAATGTGATTATCCTGGATCACGTGAAAGATTGGGAATTAGGAATAAGTAAAAACGTTAGAATTTTATCGTATTTTTGAACACTACTGGATAGGCTTGCTTTACATTTACAAATTGCTAGCTTAAACTAAATGGCTGAAAATGACAATTATATACATTAGTACATTAGTCTCGAAAAAATCTGACATTTTTCAACGTCCAAAAAAATTAATTACACAGCAAAAAGAAGGATGATCGTGAAATAACATTCAGCACAAGGTATAGATCGTAAAAAATTGGTATATAGGAAATATGAAAGACAGCAGATAGTAAAAAGTAATACGAAATATGAATCAGAATTGGAAGAATGCCTTGTAGCAGATTTTTTGAACCCAAGAAAGTACTCTAGTCAAGAATAAATAATCGTCACGTTTATTGCACTTGGAAAAGTTCCAAAGACCGTGTTGCATAATATCAAGACAATATTTATGCCAAGTTCTTTAAAAGTTTGTTCAGTATCGTAACCATGCCAAATGTGGAATCTACATATGCTGTCCATGCAAAATAGAATTATTCCTGGGCTGGTGAAAATTCTTCTGGAATCTACAATATTTTTTTAAAGCTAAATTTAGTAGTGCTTGGTTGGTATGATATTACAGTA
This sequence comes from Dufourea novaeangliae, assembly GCF_001272555.1. NCBI lineage: Eukaryota > Metazoa > Arthropoda > Insecta > Hymenoptera > Halictidae > Dufourea > Dufourea novaeangliae. Next base: position 53,119 of record NW_015373882.1, on the reverse strand, counting down.
TAAAGGTGCTACTTTGAAATTATTGATAACACACATTTGGAACGCAGTCAAGATTTTCACAGGCAATTCTGTACAATTAATGTTAATTACCTGCAATTTCTCCTCGAACACGAGATCAACCATTTCTATTGATAACAACAATACTTATTAGATTATATTTCTTGTTTTTTCTATTTGTTGCATTTATGAGAAATACAAAAATATGTATTTTCAATTTTTTCTGTTTTCTGTAACATTACTTTCCAGATTGAAACGATTAGTCTACGAGAGTTAGAGGCTTTTCATTAAAAATCGTTCGAAAATGTAAAAGTTATACAACGTTCTATTTAATTTCGCTGTATTTATTCACCCAGTTTCCTTTTGGAGAAATATACTTTTGTTTAAATTCGCATATAAAATTGGAGATATTTTAAGCAACATTCCTGTTAATTGTTCGTTGATGCTTGATACACAAGTTTAATTACGATTTTGTCTTGCATCTGGCAAATTAAATGATATGTTATTCAGTATAAAAGTGAATTTTCCACATGTAGAATCCCCAAAGTTTCACAACTGGAAAAATATCGTCATAAAATACGTTTGTTGAATTATTTTACAATTGAGAATATAAATTCATATAATTCACTACATCCTAGCTTGTATGTTCATGATTTGCGTTATTATTCTAACACTAATTAAGTATACCTACTTAAAGTATAATAAATTGTAAATGCTATTGAAAGTAAATGCATTTTTACATAATTTAATGGCGCCGATAAATGGTGATGGCCAGGTCCATAAATATGTTAAAGAAAATGAACTTTAGAGTTATTTTAAGTATGTTCTATTAAATACAACCAATACTATAATTTTTAATTACAATTTTACGAAACCATTCCGGTATGTAATGTACCTACATACATATACATATAGATAAAGAGTGTATTCTATTGTGCATATAACACTTCAACTAAATAACTAAAACTAATAATAATACCGTTGCTATACTGTATTCCATCATCTTTAAAATATAACAAAAACAGTTGTAAACTCATATGTACAATGTCCTATAATTTAAGTGCAATTGAAAAGAACATTCATTGATCAAAGGTAAATGACAACTGTAAAGTAAATATTTCAGGTTTCTTTAAATTATCGATTACGGTTTCGATTTATGTTTAGAGAAAAATTCTTTCTCCATTTTTACCATTTACTTTTTCCATCCAATATACACATTTATTACATTCCAAAGCCATAAAAATCAGTCCAGTTTACCTTTTGTCATAGCACTTTGTAACAGATAAATATTCTCCACTATTATTATTGCTTCATGTTATTATTATAGTCATCATTAAATTGAATTAGTTACTCATTAATTCACATACTGTATTTCATGGCAAATGAAAAAAATGTCGAGTATCGAATTACCATATACTCGGGGAAATTTCATCGAAGACGCAGAGATTCATCAGCGATAAAGCCGCTCTACGATTGTTACGAAGAATTTGCATTTGACGGAAGTTTCATGATCGAAGGACAGAAAATAAAATTTAATTTTCTTCCTTGGTCGGCCCTTTCAATGCTGATGGAAGTGGATCGTTTGAGAGGGCGCCTTTCATTGCTAATATATTTCAAGTTAATCGATATCGGGGCTTGCATTAAAAATGCGAAAATCATGTCTCCTGAGAAACGAGCTACTTATTGCGAGAATGCTAAAACAACGGAATATTGAAACGCGGCGGTTAAAGGGCGAACGTTGCTGCAGGCGCTGCATGGAAGAGTAATATTGTACTTCATTTTTCTGTGAAGGATATTTACTTTCAATATCGCTCGCAATTTTCTTTTTAGCAAAGAATATTTGCGGTACTCTAACAACTACCAGAGAAGTGGTTCATATGTAATGATGTGGAATTAATTGAAATGTAAGAGTAACCAAAGTGATAGGTAAATAACATACTCTGATTAATGCTGACGATTGAATAGTCGACTATTACTAATATTTGTAGTGTTATAATTCTATATAGTTCAAGTATATGCATTAAGATATTAACTGTAGCAATTTATTTTAATTGTATAAAGTTTAATTTTTTTAGAATGCTGTAAAATAGTGAAGAAATTCTACATATACTGCAAGTATAATACCGACAATAGTGCGCTTAACATGTTTGAGCAGCAATAACTTTCTATTAATACAGTAAATTTAGTGGAAACATTATAACGACAATTACATGTAAAAAAATTAATAAGTCAAGATATATTAAAAATATCTTCATAGTGTATGTATCATACAAGTTGAAAAATATTGTCTATTGAGTATGATATCTGAAACTAAATTTCTAATATTATTGTACACTATAAGAATCGTGTAAGAATTCGTAGTTTGCTATAAATCTACCGATGTACTATATGTCAATAATAATTATGAAAAGAATACAAATCGCTTCAATTACAATAATGTCTGCTGTTATGCTCATTATAATGATATCATTACGTTTACATTAGATTTTTGTAAAGGTTGTAGTCCTAGATAAAAATAAAATAAATTAAATGTCTATCTAAATAATTAAATAACTATCAGCTTATATTTATGTTCTCCAAATAACGTTGTCCAGTTACATATTTAAGAAAACCATACTCCTTCTTCTTCTCTCATGAAGACTTTGACAGACAATATTTGTACTAATAAAAATGATGCTAATATCAATTTGACAAACCTCTTAATTTAAAATTAAAATTTATGTAGTATCTTAATTTTAGGTAAACTGTGAGTTAGTTTTAAGAAAGCATAATTTTAAGGACAAGAGGGTAATAAAGAGGAGAGCGAGGATTAACTGGCCAAAATTAAATTTTTGAAGTTCAACATTCTGAATATTTTTTTTTTGCTATAAAGTAACAATGTCAAATTCGTTTTCAGTGACCTTAAAAACCCTTGAATACCAACTTTTAAAAAGTTTCAATGACATTTTGACTTTTAGCCAGCAAAAACATATTTTGACACCACTGTGCGCCGAAGCGTTGGCGGCGAGCGGCCCATCGGCGCGTTGCCAACGTTTAGGCGAGTGAAAGCGTGGTGGGGATAAGAAAAAGCGAGGCAAAGATTTTCCTTTAAAAAGGGAATCGTTAGTACAGAGCGGGGTTGTTGTCATAGACCCGGAATACAGAGTTGTGTCGTAGTGGGAAAAAGTTGAAAGTCGAAATTGTTAAGCTAGTCATTTACATCCAGTTTAATTGCTATTGTTTCAGTATAATCATAGTTTTACTAATTTTCCATACATTTTGTCCCTGCAAAGGAGACAGTCGAGTGCGAAGAGTTAATAAATATATTATTCAAATCAAACCCCACATTTGTATATTATCTTCAAGCAGTACGAATTCTTCCAATTCAAAATTATGTATTTTCAACAACGAATAACTCTGAAACGAAGTCTCGAACGCAATTTCATCATCCTTAATTTTCGTCTTAGTTTGGCATATAGAATCCACCCTGTGAAAATGCCCCATATTTTTATTAACATCCTGTATATCATTCAGCTTCAAAACGGAAAGGTACACCTTTGATTTGTATTCTTTAAAAGTAAAGTAAATGAATAACGTTCCAGAGATATTCGAGGTTATCAAAGGAGTGACGTGCTTCTCTCTCTACGTTCTTTCCTTTTCATTAATCACGTAGCGCTGTTAGTGTGACTAAGACAGTGGCGCAAAGGCTGGAGTAGCTCAGGAGGGTCTGAATGACTGGCAACAACTCTCCCTTTCGTCGGTGCATCGCCCAGCTGTCATCTTTGTTTATCTAGTATCACAATGCGTAGAGGAGGAACGCCCTCGAGATTCTAATTTGAGTGCAAACACGCGAGGGTGTCTGTCCAGACCTGTCTCGAACAAGGACAGAGACGGGGGGAACTCGAAACGTTCCCACGAAAACCGTCGAGATGAAGTGGACCGTCAGACGAAAGCTGGTAGACGAGTACGAGGGTGAAAACCTACCCCTCGCAGATCTTATTGGACCACCGCGTGAATCCGAGCTTGATTCTCGGGAAGTTTTGAGTAATAAAAAACGCGAATTGTTTTGCGCCTCTCTGCAATCGTATTAACTGGGCGTGGTTCCATTTCAAACGTGATGAAGACGTTGTCCTCTTAATAGGGAATATATTGTGTTGACGGAAAAGTAATATCGAATTTCTGCAGTAGGTATATGATTAATTTTTTACTTCTGTACAAAGCTACGTCACTGATTTCTAAAATAAGATCAATTCAAAATAATTAAATCAAATGGTAATTATTACTTTTCATAAACCATGCGTTGAAGTGTCAGCTTTCAAATTATGAACGTGATTTGTTAATCCGGAGCAGTGGTTTGTATAGAAACACGCAAAAGACATCGTCTACTGTAGAAAGTCGAAATTACATTTTGGCCAACTCAATATTTGGGATAGTTTCTTTATTTAACTAAATTAATTAATTCTGTGTGACGATATTTTTAAGAAATTCTACTAAATGATTTCAAAATCGTGGACACGAAGAATAACACATCGGTACATTAAGGATCAAAAGTACGTCATAATAACTCCCAATTCTCTGACCATGGGTTAACAAGGATTAAGTTACATATGTAAGGCAATCTAATGCTTGATTTAATTCTTCATAGTAACGATAACTTTGTTTCATTAACCTACATCATGTTATAGAACAAACTAAACTCTTGTTATACAAATAGTTGTATTGATAATCAGATAAAATATTAATACATCAGATTGTGAGTTGCACTTATCCAATCTTCCTTGCTTTATTATTACATCTGAAAAAAATATATCATTCTATTTACACCGAAACGTCTAGGAGCGTGATCTATTGGAAGTATAATGTCGTCATACCGTGCATTTACTTAATGCATCCTTCAAGATCATCAACTCGGAGAATAATATTAAGGTAGAAGGTTGTTGTTTGTACTTCGTTTTGCCCTTTTCGGAAATAAAAAAGCGTTAATGCTCGGAAGTACTCCTCGTCACTCATTTTCAAAACAGGATGAATGCAAGAAAATCATGATGGTTTCTTTTTTAAACGGCGTGTTGAAATGTTAGCTTTCAGAATTGTATATATTTTATTACTTAGGAGCAGTGTTTTGTATTGAAAACTAAAAAAAGCGTCATCTACTTCAGAAATATGAAATTACTTTCAGACCAATCCAATAAATGAATCTCTCTTCGACCACAGTTCTGGTAAATTAACCCATAAAAAGCTTTATATGCATAAGTATCAGCAGTCTAATAATAATTAACAGTAATTCTATTCCATAGTTTAGAAAGAATTTGTGAAAAACAGAGAATGTAAGCGGGGAAAAGGGTGCACGTGAACGTGGTAAACGTAAGACAAAGAGAGTTCGTCAATAAAATGAACTCGTCGAGTTAGAAACGCGTGGGTGAAACCGTGTGAGACCAGTGAAGAAATTTTGGGACAAAAAGCAGACAGTGTCCACTGTCCTCGGTGCACGAATTTCTCTTCAGTTTTTGTGACATGGAACAATTGAACTCCCGTGAAGAAATAAGCGACGAAGTCTAGACTAGAGGGTAGTTCGAGGATTGTAGCAAAATGGGAAAGGAGATGACATTTCTGGTTGAAGTAAATTGAAATAGTATATCCGGGGTTTTCATAAAAGCAACTTTAAGTACCTATAGCGAATACAACGATATTCTATACAGTGAGTTGAAGAACAGTTGAAGATTTACGAAACAGGTGGTATTGAAAGGAATAATATTACAAAAAATAACACGGCCAAATAAGAAATAACCATGCCTAAGTTGAATTCAAACTTTCATTTTTATTTTTGTAACTGGATTGCTTCGATTCGTCGCACGTTTCGAATAGAAAGTGGTACTCTAAAAGAATCCTTTGTTGTGTAAAAGAAGTGTAAAGAAGATACTCAACAATCATACTAAGGGTATTTAAATATGAAACTATGAGGCAAGGACAACAATCATACTAAGAATATTTAACCCTTTCAGACCTGAATTTCCTGTTAAGAGTAAAAAAAATTTGACTACACAGTTTAATTCAATAAACTGTTTAGATGATATTCTGTTTAAAAATTTTTCTTTAATTTTTAAAACAGTTTTGTTATTTAATTTTGAATTTACTAGACCTGCTAAAAACATTCAGAATGTGAACAAATTCAAATTTATACGAAAAATATGGATCTGCAACACTGTACCTAAGGCTTTCTGTGAAATTGCAAGAAACTTCATGTACACAAATGTGGTAACCAGGTCTGAAAGAGTTAAATAATGATTCCTCAGTCTGCTCTGAAGGTACTTAAATATGCCGCAGGTGTTTAATATTTTAAACAGATTTGTAACACATATTTTCTATAAATTCCCTCTAACGTAGAGTTAAAAGCTTACCCCTGAAAGCAATGACCATAATTTTTTTTACACTTTGTAACTCTTAGATTCTTAGGTTTTGCAGCACATTAATTACTTCCGACTAATGATACTCATTTCTCTAACTTACATGATTACTTTCCGGCACGTTTTCTTGAGCCAGCAAATGCAGCGGAAGCCGTTTCGAGTAATACGAGGGATGATCAGAAACTAAGGTTCCCTCAGTAATCGTTCCGTCAATGCTAGGGGAAGTTCAGTCTTCCAGTGCGTACATACTGCTTATGATTCAACGTGCTCCAACAATACGACCCATTTCATTGACGTGAGCGGTTGCTTATCCAGAACACAGTCTAATGGCGACACAGCTTGAATCATGGCCCGGCGTGGAAATTCGCTGTCATTCGGTTTTTATGGACTAAACATGTGTCTCCCATTGAAATTTATCGGCAATTGATAGAGGCTTATGGCCCCGTTCCGATTTTCATTTGTTTTGGGCCACTGAAGAAACATCCTTGAGGAAGTAGACCTCCGGATGATGCAGCTGTATGATATTCTGTCCGAGAATGCTTCGAACATCAACAACCGGATTTTTACTGACAGAAAATCTTATGTATGTGGACTATATGTGGAACCCAGGGCCAGAGTGTATTAAGTCCATTTTCTTGAGAAATTACATTTTACATGTTTCCCGCGTCAAATTTTTCACTCTATCCGATGGTAAAAATGATTTTGTTCTGGTCGTTTAGTTTTCAATATAACGATGTAAAAATTATATTAACCCCTTGCCTTGTAACGTCGAGCCAGACTCGTGGTGACGATACCAAAATGGATTCAACAAATAGAAATATTATTCGTTTTCTTTGGGTCAAAGTGAAATATTAGTTTGCTGATATTAATATTTCGCTTTCAGAGTAAATGTACAATTGCGATAGGTACACGAATAATTCCTTTTGTTTCTGGGGAATTATTGATGATAACGAAATTCTGGAGACTGCGGACATCAAGAAAATCATAGGGCAAAGGGTTAAGTATATATCGTGTTCCGAGCCAAACAGTGTAAATCTATAGGTACAGGGGAGATAATGTAATGTTCATCATTTCTACATATAGAGACTTGACTTAAATCCAATCAACAGATCGAAGGTAGCGACTGTTTCTCCTTAAATTCCTACCAAACACTTCTAAAGTTCCACAGTTTTTTCCCCTTTAAATTTCTCTCCACTAAAGTTTGAAAAGTGCGGCTTAATACACTCTGGGCTTTGAGGTCCAGATATAGAAAAGTGGTCATCAGTGTGAAGTTCAACACTGCTAACTTTCGCATGAGTTATATAATAAAAACCTTAACAAAACAGGGAACCTTAGTTCCTGATCAACCCTCGACCGAGTAACCCCGCTAAGCTAATCATCGAAGTGGAAGTAAGAGCTACGGAAAAGGAAGAGTGATTCAGCCAATGAAAGAGCAGACGCTCTGTTTTTTCGACGGTAAATCAGAAGCTTCTACGGGCAATAAGGGGGGATGGAGGGAAGGAAGTAAAGTATATATATAGAATCACGGAGTAATCCAACGCTTTGGGGTTCGAACGAAGGCAGTGATTCGATTGACTAATGTCAGAGCCAAGTACGAGAAAGTAATAAAGTTCAGTAAGTCGTGGTTTCAAGGAGAGCAAGACGGATGTAGGAAGGTGAGGTAGACGCGCGAGAAGTCGCGGAGAAAAATCTGAGTACGGTAAAAATCAGGCGAATGGCTGGAGGGCAGACAAGAAGGAAGGGTAGTACGGTGTGCTGTGTTAACAGAGGTATGAGGCTTTCAGGGCACGGAAAGCAAATCTTTTGCGGAGGGAAAGTACGTGACGGGCAAGTGTATTTATTACCTCCCTCTAAAGTCTAATTTGTAGGGCGGCGCTGACTAAAATGATGGAGATAGCCAAGGAAGCAAGAAAAGTCGGGAATACATCAGGCGATACGCACGCGTGCCTTGCCCTTTTCCGCTACGAGCACCCTGAAATGCTCCTTTCACGGGTCATGCGAGGTTTCAAAGAAAACATTTTCTTTGAAATTTTCTAAAATACTCAAACGATAGTGTACACTATTGTTTATAAGTCACCGGATATCTGGTTGTGTAGACGTGTTACCGTTTACAATTTCCGTACGCTTTCAACACTACATAGTATTACCAAAGCAGTCAAAGTGCCTGGTTGGTACACTTATAACGATAATTAAAATGTTACAATAATGCCTTCTCACAGATCGTTCACAATTCTTATTGTAATATGCTAGGAAGAAATTAATTAATTTATAAATTTATTTTTTTTCAACATTTTTTCAAGTTTATCGATCTTTTAGAAGTATTATACATAAGTATACGTCGGAAGATCTAGTGTTAAATGTAAAACTGTTTTACAAATTTCACTTTCGTCGAAAACAAACTGGGTATTCAGTATCTTATCACCAATAGCGTACACTATCGTCTGAGTATTTTAGAAAATTTCGAAAAAAATATTTTCCTGAAATGCTCTGCTGCTTTCTCCTACTGCTATGTTCCGCAATGAAAGCGTACAACACCTTTCAGGATCATCTAAATTCTAAATAACTGGAAAATAACATGAAATTATCCACAAACGAGTGAGAAAAGTAGAAAAGCTTGCTTCGTTCGTGAATATTTGTTTCTCTAACCCTACTACGATTTGCAGTCCAGCTATATATTCGAGACAATGGTGAGAAAGGAGAAATACGTAGATCAATAACAATTTGTTTACACATTTCACAAATAATAAAAACATTTACAAAAAGACCAGATTAAAATTAAGTCGGAAAAGTGTGTATAGTCATGACAGTCTTAAAGAAACGAAAAGTGATTGGGTCGAAATAGACCTAAAGACCGTAGCAGGGTTAAACCCCTTGCATATGGCCAACTTAAATGAAATAACCTTATAATGCGATGCGTCTATATAAAGCTAAATTCTTGTTTAATTGAAATTTAATTTCACCAACTCACATTTGGTCACTCAAATATACATACACAGTGTGTTAATCAAGTGTAATAAAACTGCAATAATGGAAAACTATACAGTACACACAAAATACAACCCCTCCCTACAGTATAAATAGTTTAACATTTTAAATAGTTCATAATATAAAGATCATAAGGAATTGTAATAAAAAAATTGCTAGATGATAAGTTTTCTATTCCTTTATCATTTATTGTAAATGAGGCAATGTGTAATGTATTCCATTTTCATATACGAAGCCATATAGGTACCATCAAAGAGAGCGGGTGATATGTATAGAAATTCTTAAACCCTTCTCTTATGAAATAATTTTTTTTTAACATGAATATTTAAGATGAGAATTCCATATCACTTTTGAATAACACACAATTAACGTTCATAAACAGCACATTTTCTAAGACATAATATATCACGGTATAATAATTATCAGTCTAAAAAGGTAATTTTTCTGAAAGCACTATTTTTCCAAAACAAAATTTCTAAAAAACTGCTTTCTCTGATTCTATTGAGATGGATAAACCAGTGCCAATGCTGTGTCGACATAGAGACTTAAATATGTTGAATTCACCTTTTTTTCATCTCGAGACCAAATAACTGCATTCAGAACAACGCGAGTACTTATGACACAACTGGTTGGAAGATACAATATGCATTCAACTTCATTAAAGAAGCACATTTAAATATTCTGTAGAAACTGTAACTGAATTACTTATTAACAATCTCTCGATCTATGGTGTAAATAAAAGCTCTAGTGAACGGAAATAAAGCTAATGAATGAGAATAGATAATTCAAAACAAGGAATTAATTCGAAAGCAATTATTTGTGACAAACGTGACTTTAAACATTTAAAACGATTCTTTCACCTCTTTTTTTCAATTAAATGTACAAGTAATACCTTTACCATGTAAATACAATTTATGGGAGTCTGCGAGCTTTCTTGTAAGAGTCGATCGATATTTTCATTCTATTTGAAACTCGACGTGTCGAAAATTTCTGGAAAATTGAAAACTCGCGTAAAAGCTCGGGGGAAGAATTCAAAGGACACTATTAAGGCAGCAAACGGGTCAAAGAATTTTCAATCTGTCGCTGCGGTGATAGGAATACTAGAAGTGGTAATAATGCCAGTAGACATCACAAGAAAAAAAACACTTGGAAAGTGGTTATATGTAGAAATACTAGAGCTAAATGTTGAATTTATTCTTTGAGGTTAATTTGTGAAGCGATCGTTTAATTTGAGATTGTAGAAAGCGAAACCTAGTATGAAACAATTTTCATCTGTACTTTCCATTTAATTCTTTAAGCATAATTATTACTCTTGAACCTCTTACTATAAAGCATTTGCGATTGATTATATAGAACAAATCATATATACATATATTGTATAAGAACAAATACGCATTGCCATTTTGCAGAACATATTTATTCGAAACTGAAACGTTGTTTCATTAGAAGAAGGAAATTCGGAATTATTATAGGCTCTTCAGATCCCTGAGTGTAATGGATCAATAATTTCATTTCATAAATAAAATTGCACATGAAAAACGAGTTGTAAAGTAGGAAAAAATATTGAATATGTCATACCAGACCGAAATGAACTAGAAAAAACAGTAAATATCTGTAACGTGATTGCAATTAAATATACATTTTTGCATACTCAGTTCTTTTATAATAATTATATCGGAAGTGAAAAAGAACATGCAGTAAGAAAAAGTACAGTTTACAAACTTACTACATTGGAAATAGTATCACATTAGAAGAATTTACAGGAATTCTTCACATTAGAGGAATACCTACATAGCTCCATTCGAAGAAACATCGACGAGTAGAACCCTCAGGCACTACATTAGTGCGAATTTGCACCAGCGAAATATTGTTCCGTCTGTAATATTGTATGTATCTGGGTAGCAAATGGTTTCCTACCGTTACGATAAATATGTTAGCACTGCCGTGTACCATCTACGCAAGCGCGTGAAGTCATTTGTTTTGAAACTGCCGAGCAACAGACATATAAATTTTGGAATGGTGCGAATTTGCACTAGTGTGGTGACTTTCATGCACTGCCGGTAAAGGGGCATACGCTAAGTCCCTAAGAACAGTCCTACTCACTCATAGCACAGACGAGATATAAGAATAGACTTAACATGCAATGTAATTTTCTGTCCCATTCTTCAAGGGCGTCAGAAGCCCCCTTACTATTTTAGTGTCAATACCCGACGTTACCGATAAAGCATGAATTCTGAATATTATTAGTACAAATGAAGTGTTATATATTCCATTCATATTACGTGTATCTATATGATTTGACGGGAATAAAAATATCCGATCCTTCAGTTTAAGGTTAAGGGATAAATATGACATTCATGAAACATGAAACGGAAAAATATGTATTTTTTCACTTAACTAAAAGACAATTTATTCTAAATGCATCGTTAATGGACATTTTATTAATCTTACTTTTTACATGTTCTTGTTTTATTCGTTTTTATATCCGGCCTTACATTTGTATATTTGTAACAGATAAATTCAGAATAGATGTAGTTTCATAAATAGTTTATCAAATCTACATGTGGGAGAATATATACACCGCTTTTATTAACATTTACATATTTATAATTTATATGGGAGTATGAATAGTTTTAATGCCTATTGTAAAAATCTTAATACGCACGAACAATTACTTTGTGGCAATTGGTAAATTTTTACATATGAATTTACTTACACGTTATTTAAGTACAAAAATTTTATTTATTGCGAGTAATTAAATAATGAACGTATGTTAATATTCAGCTACGTATCTCTCAAATTAAGTGAAATATAGAAGTTTTATTTCCTTGAAAATTAGTGTCAAAGAATGCAGCAACTGGTCAGATTAGTTTCGTAAATAAATCGAAACGCTGTATCGGCACATTGTTTTTTAGGCTATCAAATATCACACGGAGTCTTTTAGAAAGTAGCAAAATCTTTTACACAAATTCAATGAAACACTCTCAGGTACCCAGTTTAGGGGCTATGAAATTAGAATGTTCAAGAAGAGGTAAAGAAGTTTCATATTTGCAATTATTTTGTGATACTGTAATAGAAATCGGTATCCTGTGAGAAAAATCGTGTTTAACGATATGAAATGAATAATAAATAACGGTCTTAGGGATTTATACTGGAGATCTAAATCTTTAGAAGGAACATGTCGCTTAAACAAATTAGTTAAAAATGATATTTATTTGGGGAATATGAACATCAGAAATAAACGAGAGCGGTAGAGCGAGTCGCGGTATCGGTGCTCTCCGTCGGTGCCGACGCGTGCCGAACGGTGCCGGAGATGGTCGGAGCGGGCGAATGGAAAAGAGCGAGAGCAGTAGAGCGAGCCGCGGTATCGGTGTTCTCCGTCGGTGTTGACGCGTGCCGAGGAATTTCGGTGGTCTATGGGGGGAGATGTGCGAGCGAGAGAGTACGGTAGAGCGTGCCACGGTATCGGTGCTCTCCGTCGGTCCAACGCACTAGTGACATTGCGTCACACAGTTTATTGACCTAGCCGTGTACGCCGTGTACCATAGCCGTGCCCGGCTGTACCATCCGGTGTTTGGGTCGTTCAAGGAAGGTCGTTCAAGCCGGCAAAAACAATTTAACACGAACAAACCTGCGTACGCCCAATACATAACGGCGTTAGCTTCCTCACTTTCTCGTGAGCCGTCGCGGAGGGTGGGCGCGCGTCTCACACTCGTCCGTTCTCTTGTTACTAACCCATTATTTGTTGCAGGTATTCGACAACCATCAATTTATCTATTGTGCATATTATTAATCTATTTACTGTGCATATTGTTGTGTCCCCTCTGTTGTTACTAATCCCTTGTATGTTACAGATGTTCGAGAACAATTGTACTTGATGTGATTTATTTACTGTGATTTATTTACTGTGCCTATTATGTATTCTATGTGTATTGTATATCGAAAAATATTTTTCCAAACAGCTATTCCATCGAAAGAAGACATCGATCAACGTCTACATC
>NW_015373882.1:0-39109 GCF_001272555.1 Dufourea novaeangliae | reverse complement strand
ATATTAGTTCTAAGCTGAAGAACGAAGACAACCGACGAGGGAACTTAGTTTTTTATAGGTTTAGGCTCAAGAAAGAAGTCATCCGCCAAGGGATTTTAGGAGCGATAGTATTACATAGTTAAGATTTAAGTTATTTATAAGGTTTATTGTAAAAGGTTGGTAGATGTAGAACTTGTGATTCCATCTACCTGCCTTGGGCCTCCACTCGCAGCAACCTCCTCGTGGTGAGGCCTGGGTAATCGGTATTATCATCGGTAAAGTACTGTAAACTGAGGATAATATCGAGCTAATGGCTGTGAACTTCGAATCTATCTCATAAAACCATATTCTATATTACATCGAACTAGGATTATTTTAGAAATCGATATGAGATTCAAAGTGTAAAAATGTCTAGTACTTTGAATGTTTTAGAAAATTATTTGAGATAAAGATGTATGGAACTACTGAAAATTACTTTAGATTGCTTTTCCTTATTCTGTAAATTCTTTGATTGGTATATGAATGCTACTGGAAGTATGAACAAATTCACAGAACAATGATATAAATGGAAGTTTATAACTTTTGTAAGTGTTACAGTTTCGTTATATGATCCATAATGTCAATAATATTGATTTCCCCGCAACATACATAATTATTATAAATGTCAATATGACGAAATATCTTTTATGCGATGTTTGTGGTGTAACAAAAATCTGTGTTTCGGTTACGTTTTTGATACATATTACTCACTTATATGTAATAATATAGTATAAAAATATACTATTAGTCCGATATTTGAAAATATACATGCATTCGTTGTCACTGTTAAACTGTTGTAATAATAATGGAATAATAAAATAATTTACTCAAATGTACATAATAATACGTATACTCATTCATAAAAACAATATTAAACGCAATAACTTTTTTGTACGCGAAAAAAACCAATAGGTCCTTCGGGACTGCAACCCAAGACCAAGATTTTCCGACGTACCGAACACTAGCTATTTTTGGTAAATTACAGACCGGCAAATACAATGATAGATACGCTTTTTGTCAGGTGCGATTTTAAATTAACATCCTTACGGGCTAGACGATGACGTCGTACCCTCACTCCAGTCAGGAGACAAGGAAGCCTACCTATACAGTAAAGGCCGCATGAGAGTTTGAATCTGGGGAACACTTCAAAATTTTCACGGTGCTCTGTTCAACGTTCAATTGTTTCAACACCTCACAAATCTATTTTTTACCCGAAACCTAAGCATCGGCAACAAAAAGGGGATGGGACTATAAATTATGCGCTTGACAGGCCCCATGCCCCCCACCCCCCAGTGGTGGGGATTTTACTACATAAGAACCCTTGCTTATCAACGGACAATGCTCAGTTCTAATACGTTGAGTGTAGCTCTCAGTATTCGATATTCAGGTCATACAGCTTATACATAATTAAATCACTGTACAGTTCAGTAAACGTTCGAAGTGACTTTTGATGTTTGCTTTTTAAGACCAACAGCGCTATCTCGTCCGTATCAACATAAACAAATATTTTTGGCTATAGGATTAAACTTGTCCACGTGTTTTGTTATAGTATGCATAATCTCTAATATGCGTTAGCATCACTCACGAGCGGTCCAGAGAACTTAAATAGTTCACGCCCTAATAATAAAACATAAGAAAATTATTACAAATACAGAACGAATTTTAACAAACCGAGTGTAGAATGGGAATATACAATAGTATACCGAAAGCAATTGTAATACATAAAATATAACTCATTGATTTAGTTCATGAATACGAAATTGTACTCTAGAAATACGAGTGAATATTCATGGGTACAGACCCATTTTAGAGAGAGAACAAAATATTCAATTCCGACAGCAACCGTGAATGTTGGTTCAAGATCAGCGCGCGATCCCGATTGGATCGTAGAGCGCACGAAACTCGAACCTGCGGTTTGGCAAGAAGCAAAAGTCGATAGGGGCTTGCTTACGTTTTCGACATCGAAAACCATTCGACCTGGAATATATCCGGATCGGAGAGATCTAATTTTCTCATATTTCTTCCGACAGCCCGTGCCAAGAAATTACTTGCCAATGGCATGTTCAATATAATGTGCATGCTTTTAGCAGCGGTTAGACTATTAATAAATATTCATGATAATTTCGATCTAATTATCACATCTGTTTTCCACGTTCCGTTTACATTTACTTTACGTATACGGTTTGACCCAAAAATTCCTGATTTTTTAACAGCAATTATTGACAGCTGTTGTCTTCTGAAGTAATGCATTCTTCATGATAGGGTAAACTCATCAATGAATGAATACTTAAAGGCACTTCCCGGTCAGAAATGTTCAAAGAATCGAAAAATTGTTTTCGCATATTTTCATCCAACATGTAAAAAATGCCAGATCAAATTTTAGAACGGAATTCCTAATGGTATATGTATATAGATTTTATAGGCAGATAAACGGCCCAAAGTCGGAATGCAGGTTGCAGCCGCCGACATGCGACAGTTGTCTATACTAATTATGTTTTGTCACTTTATGTACTATCACTACTCTAAGAAATGCAATTCTTGGCCGGTTATAAAAATTCAAACGAAATTCTGGTACCACTGAATAAACATTACATGTAAAAGCGAGTAAATTAAGTTATTAAAATAAGCAAATGATTAAATATTGATCTCTTGCAATTCCTTGTTCCATATTCAAACAATATTCGTGCAATTGGTAAGAAATGTTCATTTACTGATTACTGTTCATTCATTGGTGAAATCTGTATTTTTTCCTTTTAATTTTCATACCTACATTACACGTTTCCCAATTTTTCAAATTGCACTACTATATGTCAAAGAAAAGATACAGATATTTAAAAATATATTTTTTATGTGCTAAATGTTTATTAATATCGTCATCATTTAAAATTCGACTTCAATAGTTACAAAATCCCTTAAGTGTTCATTCACTGGTGCGTTTATCCTATATCCGTTTCATTACACTAGAAACATTGGCGTTTGCTTCTCTTTCTTCCTCTCACGTGCATTTCATACACCTCTCACTTTTGTTCTGCCCCGGAAAATTCCACTTTGTAACATTCGTTCTTTGTCAGGTATTTCTCCGGAATCCGTTTCTCTGTGCACGATAATCCTTTTACCAAGGCGGTATCAAACGACTTATCTTCGATTGATCCTTGTCAACAAAGGTTGAATTACCTCGTTAATTTCAACTCACCGGCCAAAAATCGTGGCGGTGGAAAACGGGGATATAACGAGCGCGCTTGATAAATTCGCCGGTTGCAGATTTTTAAGAACACCGTCGACTGTGATAATGGTGCCGGTTGTTAACCCTTTCGCTACGGCAATGCGCTCCGTCGGAGTGACACCGCTGAACGGGCCACCGTGCCGCAGGAGTAACGCTACCGAACGGAGCATTCGCCGGAAAGTGTGCTATAGCCTATAGTGTGACGTCGTCTATAGCCGACGCTTGTACACACAGGTCGTCGCGTGGATGCCGTCTATAGCCGACGCTCGTAGCGAAAGGGTTAATAAAGTGGATACTCGATTATTCAAACGTCGTTTAACCGAATGTTTAATTGTCGGGATACCGTTTGTCCGACCATAAAATTATTTGAATTTCGATTATCTGAAACTATATAGGGATGCTAATAGAATTGAGTAACAGCAATATGTATTACTTAGTTATTATTTTCTAATTTTAGAATATTTTACTGCATATTTTTGGCAACGAAGTTTATTTATTGAAATAGAAGAACTATCGTCTTTTTAACTTTTTCGTAAAAATAATTTTTGAGGTAGAACTACAGTACACATTTTTAGCTTGTCTTGAACACAATTCCTGTACTTTAATATCTAATTGTACTTTTACAAAATTCTTTACATGTGTTCATCTGGATAGGTACACTGTTGACTTATAATAAATGTTTATTCGAAAATTTGTTGCTTTAAACTATCTATTATTTTCAATATGTTTATATACAATACATAGAACTATACATTTTTTAATGTAATGTAAATTAAAATATTTGTTTCTTGGAATGTTATTGTACATATATATATACTTAACATATTTCAATAAGAAATGTGTACAATTAAGTGTATTGCCGGAAAATTTCAGTTCTGGCTGTGATGCAACGAATTACAGCGGAAAAACTTTTGCAGAAGGTAATAAGTTGGATACTAATCACTTGGACAGAGTTCGGGCAGCCCTTTTCACGCGCTAATTTAACTTCTGCAATTAATACACATAAGGTATACATGTGTACATCGTACGTATGCATATACTACGTATCAGAACTATATTCAACCAGTATTCGTACTAAATAAATGATGGAGAAAACATTTTTAATATTGTGATAAGTAAAATGAATTTATAAATAATACCTAAATGGATATGCATATTTTCTATACAAGCTAATAATTGTGTATCGATACCTCATTTTTCTGAAGAAATTAGTGTCGATTGAAATACGAAAAGCTAATAATATTAATAAGTATATTTTGTAATGATATGTAATACAGTACATATATCGTATACCGTTATATTCAACTCCCTTACGCAAAGATGAGATCGCCAAGTAGATAAATCTCCAGAAAAGTGAGGTAATGGACAGTATCTGTTATCAGTACTAACAAAATATCAAACCAAAAATATTTTGACGCGTCGCATCGAAATTCACATCCCACAGTTGATAAGAACGAAATGCAATTCCACGAAAAAAGCAATGAAAAAATCAATAAAAACTATAAAAAATAAATAAACTGCTAGATAAAATATACTAATGACAGAATACTATACAAAAATATGAGAATACATGATAATTTATTGTTATCAAAAAAGCATTATCCAGTATACATGCAAATTACAAATTTAGAATGAAAAATATTAACACAAGAGCTACCAATGTAGTCAAAATAACTGGTTCGTAAACTCTTACAAAAACCATTAAAATATCATGAAGTTCATTAATTGATTGATTTGTATACTACTTTCACAAGAAGCTGTCCCTTTCATCAACGTGATGGAAACAGAAACACGTTCATCACAGGTAGTTCTAGTATTAATAATCCCTTGTTAATCTCCATTTGACATATTATTTTCGTAACGAAGGAATTTTTGTTCACCTAGGTCGATCAGTTAAACCACTGCAGTGTTGCGAATCTTCTCCCGCAAACACTTCGAAATAATCGTATTCGGTGTTGTTGACAGTTACGATCGAAAAATGAGAATTATGTGAGGAAGGCGCACGTATACACAAGCATGAACTGCAAAATCTACGGGCGAACGAAGTACCGCCAGCAATGATAATTACGTGCATGATCGGATATATCGAACTAACGTAATGAAATATTAACAGGTCGTAACACGAGTGTAGAGAAGCGTGCATCGTTTCGCAAATTAAGGTAATCGCGAGCGGGTCGGGCACACACGTAATCTCCAAGCCAATCTCGCTCAAGAGGTCGTTTAATTAATAACTGCGTGACTGTTGCTTTTACCAAAATGTTGTACTATTAGGTGTTGCAAGAAATAATTGGCTATGCGTTTACACTATGAAACGGTATATTTTAAATTAAAAATAACTTCTCGTCTGACCTTGTTTCTTCGCTGAGGACAAATCGGGTATAGAATGCTGGAAAATCATTACCAATAAAAATAATAACAAATTAATACATCAAATTAATTATACTACATATAAAACAATATGTGCAAATTCTTGACTCCCATAGAAACGATATCCATCGATACCATAGATCACTTATTGCTACACATAATATTATACGAAATTACGGATTTCAATGCAGTGTCATTTTAATTCATATTAATTCATTTTCATGTAAATGGAAAATTCTTTCTTCTCTTAAGGATTTTGTTGAGCTGAGAATAATATAAAAAATTCATTGGATTTCATTGAAGCTTTATCACTTTATTGTATTTCGGACAGTTTATATGCTACAAATGCATAAGATTGGCTGTTTAGTGATATTTCGATAGAACTCGTAATCCGTGATAAAAGTAAACTAAATAAGAATTTTTATAAAAATATATTTTCACTTACAATTATGTATTTGTTAGTTAGAATATACAACGTGTCCATGCAATTTCGACAAGTCACATCTTTTCAAACACAGAAAAATATTGAATCATTCAAAACATCTGTTTTCTTTTGGGAAAGTCTTTTCTGCAAGTGCAACAAACCAATTGTACTTACTATATGGAAGGATGCATGTCCTACAAAATTTTTGAGCTTAATTTCTTTAAAATGGAACCTTGCATTAACAAATTTTAAAACACTACACTTTCGTTACATTCTTTCACGTAAGACCTTGTTTAAGCTGCACTACTGCAGGTACAAGGCATCTTGTATTTACACGTGCTTCCTATTGAATTAACCATCTGACTACTACGCGCCACTATAATGGTCTTCCGTGAAGCGATTGTTGAGCACCTAAGGTTTAGAACAGTGATGGGCAACTCAGCGCCCGCCAAATTCACTAGCGGGCAACAACGTGCAGCATGCGGGTACAGGGCAGTGGTGGGTGATATGTTTGAATGAGAGCACGTATCTATCATTTTCTTCATACACAACTATATCGTGAATCACGACTCGTGACTCGTGTTGTGTCCTGCTTCGTAACCCCTCTACAGGAGTCCGACATCTATCGTATGTAATACTATTGTAAATTGTGTATTTTCATCAGACTTTTTCAATAAGAAACAGTTAACTGGTACATATGTGTTGTTTATTAAGCTTATCACTACGACTATCCCATATTTTCCATAAGTAAATAACTAGTAATTGGTAAACATACTTAAAATTGCACTAAAATAAATTTTAAGCTCAATTTCACGCGAAATTTAAATTTGAAAAAGCGCGGGAAAAATTGGGAATTTATGGGACATTTTGTGACGCCCCCACCACTTTGGTGGCGAAAATTGGAACGAATCGCACAACTTCTTCGATTCTGTCTTCGAAGCTAGTTTCGATTAAAATGTGCGAGAAGGGTCAAGGAATCCCAATACGCAAATATGCCGTTACGTTTCCTGCCTCGCGTCGCCTTCACAGGAGCCCGCGGCTGCCCGCCACTTGCCCGTGCGGGCAACATGCCCGAGCGGGCACGGTTGCTCATCACTGGTTTAGAATCATAACACAGTGATGGTTCTCCTCAGTATATCTTATTAAGAGACGTTGAACAGTCACCGACGTACAGTGGTTTGAAATGACAAAAAGATGGTATAACCTCTAAGATGTAACATTTTAAACAAATTATGTTATAGTCACTTGAAGTGAATGTAAAACAACGTAAAAAACAAGTGGCAATGTTGTTGCAGAATTTTCTCGTCATTTGCAACTACACACAGCAGCATTAAAATATTTAAGGTAAATTAAGTGTTATTAAAATCAATAAAAGCCAAATTCTTTGATTATAATGTTGCTTATAAATTAATTTTTAACTATAATATTTACGAAAATAATCGAACCTTTCGATTATACTTCTACTAATCTTGGTGCAAGCTGTTGAAAAGATTGTATATCCCCCGAAGTGACAAAAAATGGCAGACTTTTGTTCTATGTTATTTGAAGTCCGATGTCTGTTTAGTATAATTAAAAAGTAATTTCCGCTAGGAAGTGATGGAAAGTGAATTGAAAGTCAAAATACGTGCACAAATTCTATTTTATTTCAGTATTACTTACAACCTTAATAAAAAAAACTTATTTCATATCTATTTTGTTACTTAACTCTCGAAGCCTAGTGAATACTATTTCCGAATTCCATCGAATAACATAAATACATATGTATATCCATAATACATGTGTATTCCATTGAAACGTACTTTGGAAAACACACACAATCAAATTCTAAGTTAAACTACATGTAGCCAAAGGTTAAAAATAAAATAATTATGTACAAACTATTTTATGTATTATATTCAGTTATTGAGCTATAAGAAAAGAACACCGACTTTTTATCATTCTTTATTTCTCCAGATTTTACCCCATTTTCGTGATTTTGAACCACTGTGCAACCTCTAATCATATTTACTTGTGTAGGTACTGCATAAAACAGACGAACAAATATTTCACCATTTTCGTCAGACCGTACAATAATAATAAAAACAAGTATACGCTATCCACAAAAAAAGGTGTGTATCTGTGATTAGGGCTGCAATACAGAGGTACTTAATACTTTTTGGTTAGCTCCTGCGTGTCCAAAGGGTGAAAAGTTAAGTACAACTTTCCAATATCCAAATATCTCCGTTTCACGTGTTGACAGAGCCCCAAAAATTGCTGTCCAAAAATTACTTCAGGAACAGCTTGCCTGACAACGGTACACATACTCCTGTCCCAAATAAAATACGTCATCCCAACTATGGCTGACAAATGCTCGATCTCATTTACTCGCCTTGTAAAACCCTCGGAACACCGACCAAGAACGCTTTATGGCTTCTGTTGCTGCCTTAAATGCCCGTTTGCACGTCCAAATAATTTGCACAAATTGACTGATGCATGTAAATTTGCGCAAATGAAGTGCGTTGTTGTATTCTACTCGAGGCCCGTTTACACGTTCAAATAATTTGCACAAACTGATTTGTGCATGCAAATTTGCGCAAATGATCTGCGTTGTATTTCACTTGAAACCCGTTTACACGTTCTAATAATTTCTGCAAACAGCACAATTAAGTGAAATTGAATGCACAAGACAGTTTGCACAAACTATTTGAACGTGTGAGGTTCCATGTTGACGAAACGTTTTTCTTGTGCAAATTTGCATGCAGATTACGCAAATTATTCTTTTCGTTGAGCTGCGACGATTTTGCGTGCGCAAATGTGAATGTATAGATTAGTTTGCACAAATTATTTGACCGTGTAAACGGGCCTTTAAACACGTCGAGACAAACGTAATTCTTTCATGATGAACGAGCTGGCCCATCACCGGTCCTGGACGAAAAAGGTACCCCGTTCGCAAAGCATCCTGCGACTGAAAGACCAGCAATTCGCGTCGAATGGTAACAGGTTGCTGTCGCGGGGCAATCAAAGGGCCGTCCCGTGGAAACGGGCCGGCCCATGATAAAATACGCGAAGATAAACGGGTAATTAACGACCTCGATTCGGGAACCAATGGGGATCCGTTCAACTGTGGAATACCCGGCGCCAGATAACATATATACAGTGATTAAATATCCGTATATATAGGAATGCTTAGCAGACTGACGGTTATTAGCTGGTATGAGTATGGGAGCATATAACTTTATGTGATCATCCGGTATGAGAAATTATATGCTTATGCTGAATTTGGTTGAAGAGACTGTTTGAAGTTATTTAATGCGTTTTGTGGAAAGCACGTTTACTCGTAACGCATAGTGTACTATACAGGGGACCTGGACAAATTTTATTTGAAACGACGATAACAGAATCATAATTTGAAATAATTAATCATTTAAACTATTTTTTCATTTTTATTGTAAAAATAACTTACGATGAATAGATTCATTTTACGTCAAGATCAAATAAATCAATTTCAAATGATTATTTATTTTAGTTAAGTCCTTCGAATAATGTAACAAATAATTTGAGGTTTTAAGTACTGTATCTTGTATACATTCTTGTCTTCACTACTGCGTGTAGGTACTACTTCATTTGTCTGCTTCCCCATAAGAAGAAATCTAATGGTGTGAGGTCTGGACCCTGAGTTTATCATTACAGACATGTATTATTAACGTTCATCTTTCCTTTTTATGTTTACTCATAATCTAATAAGAAACTCCACTGGAGTGTAATATTCACTGTACGATAATTCCGAAGCAAGTGCGGTCGGTTGAAATTTTCTAGTCGGTTCAAGCAAGTTATGCAAATCGACATCAATTATTTTCATCTGGTTGGTGTAACAAAATAATTAAAAAACTTCTTTCTGCGGAATGCTCGAACAGAAGAATTATATTACAGCCACACAAGAAATTAAACGAAGCATTTTCATTTTTACAGTGAAGTATATATTCTTCTCATTTGTACTTTTTCTTGTAATGACATGCAAATCTGATCTGCTTTTTAATAAACTTTGAATCCGGTTTGGAACTATTAAATTTTTCATGTTATCTATAACATCTTTAAAAAAAATGTATACTTTTTCTGCATGGAAGATTCATACAGATTCTTCTTCTTATCTGTAAAACTTATACGATGTGAAAATATAGATACAATGTGTATTTTAAAACAACAGCAAGATAATATTTCAGTTTGTGCTTATTATAACGGAATTTCCATTTTAAGCGTTAATTACGGATGAAGTGATACAATAACCTGTGTATTGCATTTGATGTAGAAACGCGAAAATCAGAGCTTGCTGTTTACTATGTATTAACAGGAAATAGATATCGAATGGAGATATTGTACCATAAATTCACATTGAAACCGGTGAAGATGGAAAATAAATAACCTCCGTGACCTGATATGTACATAACGTATATCAAATTTATACAAACAATGTCAATACTTTCCACATTTCCCTGTGAATGCTGTTATTTAGAAAATGTCAAGAATAAACATTCACTTTTCTAATGGAATTTCATTGATTGTAAAAATGTCCCTGGGACAAATTTTACAGTAAACAAGTGAAAACATGTACTTTAAAACTTTTAGTAAAATGCACAATATGTGTTAGGCTTACAATGTAATGTAATAATTTGCTAACAAATCTTAAAAGCTATGATTTTATGAATGTAATTGTAAGACAGTTTTTCTATCTCGTTATATAAATCACATTCACGTATCATTTATATTACCCTAATACAGCTCATTTTGTTTTCTTTCCATCATTTAAAAATTGCCTGAATATACTTATTGTTAGATAACTAACAGAACTGTAATTATCATAAGCTAAGTTTATCTAAATAGATAATTATAACTTGGATTGTTATACGCATATTTCAATAATATGAACTGTCCTCTATATAAATATTATAATGCTAAATGTATCTATAAAAATTTCGATGGACATGGCATACTTTCAATATTATGCTTTTTTAGGTTCTCATTTGTACTTACACATAAATATGAAATATGGTTTTGCAAACGGTTTAATAAATATTCACGCAATAAAACAGGTAACGAGAGGATTGGTGAAAAGTAATGTAAACCAAAAACGATTAAGGGATTATTATCACGATATCTGATTTATAAACGCTAATGAAGCATTCATAAACAGCAGACTGCTGATCTTTCAGAAGCTATAGATATCTGAAATTAATTTAAAAAAACGGGAATTAAACAGAAAATCATTTTATTTATTAACAGCTTTGAGAATATTAAATATTCAATACGTGTACAATCTTTTGCATTCTGCGCACATGCATACTGTATAAATACATAAAATCCCTACTTTAATGATAAAATATATTTTCATGACTTTCAGGTAACCGTATAACTGATGGTTATGTATCAACAATAATCAATCAATATATACCATATATTCTTTACAAATCCCACGAAAATAAGCGAAACAAACAAAAACGGGTATCTCCATTATAGTAACAAATAACATTTTATTCTCAAAATTTTAAATCTAAATATATAAATAATTTCAAAGATATAAATAAAATTATTCAATCATGGATAGCTAATGAATCAGCAGTTATCTGTATTCAATAGTATCTAAACAATACACCCATAAACTACTCTTGAACTTTAGTTAGGGGATTGCAACAGTTATTTCGTTCTGTGTACATACTCGACTAACTTCTGAAAATCTATTCAAACTGCCTGTCACGAGACAAGAAAAATTTATCGCGCGTATGGAGGTTAACACGATGTTTCGTGCACGCCGTATGCCATACGTCACTGATAACACGCCGTAGATTGCACGTTAAAACGAAAGGGGTGAAAGAGGGTTTACACGGCCGACGTGTAATCGCGACGTGTGAGCTTGTGGTTTGCAACAAAGGCGGTCGGCTAAATGCTGCGATTTTGAGTCGGACGTGTAATCAATAAGACGGATTATTTCGAAGTGTACGAACTCTTGATTAATGGGTTTAGTCTTCACGCCTAACCTTGTGCGTACTTATTGAGCCTTTATCGACACGTTAATGGCGGATAAAGTGTATTGAGAGTAGATAGAATGTGAAACATGAGATTATTGATTCTTCCATAACATTATAAAAGATGTTTCACGAAAAGTGTCGGTTGAGATGGGTTTTAAGCTATCGACATTATGTAAAAGATGCTAAAGGTTTAATATATACATACTGCGTACACCATACAGTGTATGTGGTGGAATAGATAGGATATTTTTATCCTTTTAGTTTTAATGAAGTTTATATAGTTTGACAGTCAACTTGCTTGACCCACTGAGAACGTATTAAAACGTTCACTGTGATACAAAAGACACTTGCTTATTAGTATTAGGACATTTATCGAATATGAAATACAGTTTAAAAAATTATTACAGGATTATTGATAATATGGAATATACAGGGTGTCATGTGACTAGTGACACAATCGGGTAGAGGATGATTCTACGTGAAAAAATTAGTCAAAAATATGAAAAAAATTTTTTCATTTGAAACTTCGTTTTCGAGCAAATCGACCTTAAAAATTAATCTAAAACGCGTGTATTAGACATGATAGTAAGGAGAAGCGGAATGCAATAATCAGACAGGCTAGTCAAGTTCTATTCAATTGCACGCGTAACCAGTAGATATTCAAAGTCATTTTTCTCGAAAAAGAAGTTTCGAATGAAAAAATTTTCCTTTTTTTGTCACGTAGAATTACCCTCTACCCGGTTGTACCGCTACTTACATAACACCCTGTATATTAACTTGGCAATAATGAAGTTATATTGGCAGTATTTATCGATAATACAAAATGATGAATGTAATGCAAAATTATAACAGGTGTTCTAATACTCATAGGTGGAAGAGTACACGTACTTCGTATTATACTTTCATTTCAGACAAGTCATATTTCATTGATCTCGCATTGCATGTTCACCCCTTTCGTTTTCGACATCTTCGTTTTTTCAAGAAATATAAATAACGATGGACCATTTGAATATTAAATAACGTATGTAACGTAACACTTTTACATTGTATTGCTGAACATAAGAGATTAAACAACGAGGCAAAATTAATCAGGAACGATAATTGCATATCCATACAATTGTTTAATCAGATTAATCGTTTCATATTTGGAGAATTTGTGCAATTTCCCACGTTGTGTAACGAGGATTATTGTCGATTAAATGCTTCACTTCGTTGTTATGAGTCTTCTGTAACCGACCAGATCGTGGTGTATCTTGGAACGAAAAATCCACGGACCTAAACTTTCTCAAAGCACGCGCGTTCTTCAATGACATTCTATCCGTACATCTTGCGTAACTTTCTACAGGTTTGCGTTGCTTTTTTTCGAAAAACAAACCCAATCTTCAAACTTTCTGGTTAACATGTATACAGTGAAATGTTAGCTATCGAGTAACCATGTGGATTCAACATCTGAACTAAAGTTAGGGCTACGGTTCCCAAAAGGTCCACCTTTCGATTTTGATTAAACTTGGTAAAATAGTCTCAAATACTCTGAAATAAACATATGTAAAAGGTTACATTGCAAAATTAAAAATTCTAAGGAATATGTCAGACAATTTTTCCCAGTTTCATCAAAATTGAAAGATGGACCTTTTCGGAACTACATTCAAAGTTAGTTATCTTCCAAAGCGACCGAAGGCAAGAATTGCCTAAAACCGCACGAACTTCTTCGCGAACACAATATTATTCGAACAGAATTGTATCCACCTCTAACTAGTTCATCCTGACGTAAACAATGTTCAATTACGTTCCCCTATAACAAGGTAACAACGCAATTATACCACGTTTCGGGACAATCCATTTTTACCGTTGAACCGCCACCGCGGAATACCCGCTGACGGACAATCCTCATTAACGTCCCGGGGCTAATCGTAATCAATCAACGGACCACAAATAATTAACTGGAATCGACGGGAACGAGTCGCCGTCTAATTTTAGTGTTAATTCCCGCCGACGATAGCGCTTCGATCTGCTCTCGAGAACAATAGGGAGAATACAAGATGCAATTTTCATGATCGAGCCGGTGTTTCGAGTGTTAGAAAAAATTGCTGTTGGTTAAAGCAATAACGCTTCTAGTTAAATTCAACAAAATATTTATTAAGTACCTCTGAGTATATTTAACATTCATTAAAGTTCACGGAGTATAAAGTTCTGTTCAGTTCGTTAGACATAAGAAAAACTGATGCTAACGAGGAGAGGTCCCCAGTTATATCACTCACTTTTTAATGAGATTTAGCATATTGATAGAATTTTGTTGCTTGAAATTCTTAAACCAATAATATTTGTTTCATCCGTATATGACCTTTAATTTATGAGATATTTCATGTAATTGTAATAATATTTCAAGTTTGTAACTTATATACATGGTTTTTGCGAACTGGTGGTAAAAATAATCCGAAAATATAGAATAAATATCTCTCGAATGATGCTTTCTTTTCAAGAAAATCAATTTTCGAAAATCATCTAACACGTACTTTACACGGTCGAAAACTCGTCCGAGTGTAAGGTTATTCTTTCATGGCACGGAGTTTAGACAAACCTAAACAGACAGTGTACGTATACGTATTTAATCTCGTACCCTATAACCAGAGATGGGCAAATTCGTTATCTAAATAAAAAATTTCGAATAACGAATAAAAGATGAAAAAGTACATCGCCATTTTTAATGGCATAACCGTGAAAATTTCAATTTTTACCATAACATAATACTTCTTCTCGAATGAATAGACCCTTGGCAAACAATTATTTCATTTCATTAACTGTTCAAAGGTCAGGATGACGATCCCAGATACTGCTGTTGTTCACGAATAAAAGTGTGCCCAACTCTGCCTATAACACAGAGTCAGACTCGTGTTGACGATTTCAAAATCGATTCAACAAAGAAGAATATTAATCAGTTTTCTTTGAGTCGACGTGAAATGCCACGTTGTTGACATTAATATTTAACTTTTACAGTAAAAATACAGTTGCGATAACTACAGAATTCCTTTCGCCTTTGGGAAACTATCGACAACAATTTTCGCGTCCGTCCGCGTGGATTCTCTTTCGAATCCGCCTGGAGTTGAAAATTCCAGGCTCGACCGTCGTGGTACGCGTACAGTTGCGACTGTTGCCCGCCAAATTAATATTAGGCAACTGATTCAATATTATTGCTCGACCGGTGGAGCTGACGAATCGTGAGGTGAATGTTGTCGAATGAATGTTTTCGAATGAATTGAGTCCGTGTGACTCTTGTCGAAACGAGTACATGTTTTCGAATGACTGTTCGAGTGCGAATGTATGTTTACGAATACCAGTGTATGTCGCGTACGAGTGTATGATTCCGAATACGAGTGAATGTTCGTGTACGAGAGTATTCGAACGACTGTTCGATTGCGAGAGTATGTTTACGAAATGAATTGAGTCCGTGTAACTCTTGTCGATACGAGTGTTTGCGAATGTCTGTCGAGTTTCGTGTGACTTCGCGCTTCCTCCAAGTTCGCTGAAGGCGTTACCAAAACTCGCCTCCTTATTGGTTATGCCCTGAAGGGGAAGACAAATTCCTGGGTTTTTCCAAGTGACGTGGAGGTGGAAAACCTCTCCTTGAGGGCGAAGCGGACGCCAGAAAAATATCTCGAACGTGGTCAAGGTTTATAGCTGTGTTGTCTGCGATCCAAGCGCGCCCAGGTAAGGCCCGGCGCGGATGGGTCCCAGGTTACCAAGCGCATGTAGCTGACTGCAGACCAAGTGTTCGCTTCTTTTGCCTCTTATTCCCTTTCGTCAACGAAATTGAAATTGCAAGAGGCCGGTCTCGAAAATGTATAAACTGACTGAACGAAGGAAATAAAATAATAAAAAATAACGGTATCGTCTGACTCTATAGCCGTCGTTTCGGTCTACGACGAAACAACAATGTAATCCTGGAGTCTGAAGACGTCAATAAAATCGTAGGGCAAGGGGTTGAAATCGGACCCGAGTGTTCCACGGAAATAAAAATTCTCATCGGTGGTGAATTTGTCGGTGGAACTTCGACGAAGTCGCAAATTGCCGTCCGTACGTTTCGATGTGTACACTAGTCGGAGGTTCGAGTCACAGCCATCGGCGGCTCGTTGCGTACCTGAATTACCAGCTATAATTTCATTTCGCCGGGCGGATCCGCAACACGCTTGAAAAACGTCGTGTGTACGACGGACTGAGGGACCCGAGCAGGAACGGCGCGTAATTCAAATTGCGCTTTTGGGCCGGACGCGTGATTAACAGTACGGAACAGAGCGCGCGGAAATGTTTAACATCTCGGCCACTGGGTGAACGCGCAATTAACAGTCTCGCCCCCCCGCCCCGTACTAGGGGGTGGCGTCGGTGGCGAGGGATTTATGGCTCGTGTCTTGGTTTTACGGCGAGATCGAAACGACAGATAATTTTCGTTAATGATTGACGATCAATTTCCCGCGGTATCGTCGTTGAAGTGTTAATCGACGTCTCTGCATTGGAGCAAATTGATTTTCAAATGGTTCGTCGTTAGACGGTAATTTTAGGGAACTAAAGTAACACACCGTAATCCGCGGATGGACAAGGAATTGTTGCGAGTTTGAATCATAGTTGGAGCAAATCGCTCGTAAATGCAGATGCTCGCGACTGCCCCGGCCTGGTGAAATTGCCGGGTTTGACGGGAAATTTTGTTTGATCGTTGCGTCGTGCTTCTAATGCATGCACTTTATAATTTATATTAGTGCAACTTCTTTCAACGTACGCCTAGTACGATGCTTTTCAATGTTCTACATGCGAAATTAATGTACACCGACGAACAAACTCGGCTTCCACTAGGGGAAAAAGCAATGTAGGGGTTAGAGCCTCGTACTACTTGGTAAATTTACTTCGAATTTTGAAATAAATGTCAAACCGAATGTTAATATCGCATAAGTTTCAATAACTCCGATACCAAGTGGTAGGAGGTCTTTCCCTTAGATCACTTTTTCCCCTAGCGGAAGCCGAGTTTGCTCGTGAGGGTACGTACACTAAAAACCAAATAAGACCATAACTGTTTCGCGCAGCTGGAATGAGCACCAGAGGTCTCTTCGTAACATGGGCGATAAAATTTGTCATATACCGGGTGACATAATGAAGTATTTCTCGAGATATGAATACTTATGAATTGGCACGTTTGTACTTCACAGTCACTCGATGTATGATGCTACACGAGGCATAACGATGCTCAATTGTTAAGACGTTGGTAACTAAGGTAACCGAGAGGAATATGCGCAAACAAGTTTTTAGTGTACATAGTTTATGGGACAGGTTACCGAACTGAAATTGAAATAACTATTTTTTTGCAAGATGTTGATGGTTTTCTGAAATGATATACAGGGTGATTCTGCTAAGTGTGCCACGGAAATTGCTTGTGAACTGATATACGGAAAAATGTTTCAACCAAAAGTTGTATACCATCGAACGGGCTATGCGATGTAACTATTAGTTTGTTGCTATTTCGTTATGATACTTCTAGAATCGAAAAGAGATATCTAGAGATATATGTAATATGTCTAGATATTCATTGTTTTGATCTGGCAACTGCCAATACAGACTTACGAAATGGAAGTACGATAATATCTTCGTCAAACCGGCAATAACAATATGAACAAGTTTTGGACAACTTGAAATCACCAAATGAAATAGTGTTAAGAATTATGAGAGAAAAGGAACATGCACCATAGAAATACGAGTAGGCAAGCAATACGAGTCTTTACTGTATTCCTACAGCCCCTGGCCATTGAATTAGGACAACTCAAAATTTTTACCATCTTTTTGTTTACAGTAAATTTGAAAGACCCGAACGAAATTTAATTACAAATTGTATTAACTGTTAAAATATTACGAACATACATATTATTAACTTATATATTACTATGCATGATATCATATTATTTATTACTATCGAGTATTTATTGTGAGAGTCATATGTACATTGCGTGACGGGCGGTTCAGGAACGAGTGGTTACGCTAGAGTATCAATAACGGTGGTGGTGTGTGTCGAACGATCCCGCGACCAGCCCTCACGCCCGAGGACACCGGGGGGTTTTTAGCGGGTGAAACCTCGCATTGACTGTCTCCGCCCCCAGTGGACGCGTTGCACCTTTTCAAGGTTTTCCCCCCGTTAAAAAAAATAAAAAAAAAAGAGTATCAATAATAAGTATAATGTAACCATATTTATTTTCTATTTCCTATTATTATATTTTCTGTGTTAGGTTACGCTATATTAGACTTAAGCCACATTTCGTCGTCACTTGTATTCCAAAGAATCAGCCTTTCAAAGTGTAGGGGAAACCGGGACAGGTTGTAACATAATTAAAACTTTCTGAACGACAAATTCGGCAACGCAACAGAATGCGAGAGAGGGTTAAAAATATTGATAATGTCGATTTCATTGGAACAATCGATCGTCAAGTGTCTGTTTTGTAGTTAGAAGATAGATTTTTATTATTTGGAGTATGACGGAATTTAGTTGTCCCAAAGAAAAATAAAAAATTAGCGAATGAAACGTTCGAAAGTTATCCGGAAGCGTCCTCGTACGCAAAACTATAAGAAGGTGACGATCGATAAGATACACTGCTAATTGCGGGGCGGAATCGAAAAGAACTTTATTGGAATTCTGTTTGGGTTTTTATATACCTGCCTCGACGCCATGGTGGGAGGTGGGAGCTACCACGCCATGATTATAAGTCTGGCATGTGTCGAAAATGGGAAAAAGTCAACCGGATGTGTATCCGCCGAGTCGAACGTGGAAACGTGAAAAAGTAGTGGCGTTGCAGGAGCGCGTAAGTAAATATTGTCCTAGCACTTTTTATTTCAATTAACCGCCATCAGAAACCGTTTGAATTTTTGCTTCTTTGTCTCAAAGGAATCACTACGCGTTGGTTTATTATAATATGTATGCATTTCAGTAATTTAATGTTTAGTTTTTCGTTTACTGAAACAAAACACAAAAATTCAAGCTCAGGGTAAATTGGAACAAATTGCTTGGGGCAAAATGTAACTTGTTACTACTTACCCTGCTCTAACTGGTGATGAAGCAAACTTGCTATTTTCTGAGATATTAGTTACTTTTAGAATGAGAATATGCAAGAAAAAGCAGGAAGAAGTTCTACTTCTAAAGAAGATATGAAAACAGCACTGACAGAAGTATTTCTTGTATCTGTCACAATGAATAAGCAATGATTGTTTAACCCATGTATATCAATTATTAATAATGATATGCATTTTCAATTATATGTGCTGGAAATGTTTATTTATGTTCATATTTGGGTTTAACTAAATAAAACAGACGTGTTACAATTTACCCCGGACTGGAGCACATTGTAAGAAAAGATTAGATTTGTTTAAGATGAACTTAAATTTTGTCACATATTTATACTGAATGAGTTGCAATGTATGAGCAGTAAGTCACGCAAACTATTTCCTGATTGTAGAAAACACTCTCGAGAAAAAACTGTGAAAACTTTTTTTGTCAGAATCTACCCCGGTCTCCCCTAACTGGAAACCGTTTCCATACGCCCGCTAAGAAAACTTTCTTTTCTTATATGTGTATAAACAGTGTGAAAAGTTAAAAAAAAAAGTATGTATATACTTCAGTAGCTAATAAAGTTGATTATTAAATTACGTTCAAACCCTTTAATTTTACTAAAAATATGTGAGATGCTAAAAATTGTGAATGGTCCAAATTCAATGGCCATTCATGGCCACAATTCGTTAGAATACACGTAACTGCATTATTGCAGGCCGTTACACTTTAGAAGGTGCACCAGACCACGTAATATTGAAAGCTCCCGCGAAATTAAATCTCCCCCGAGTTATTAAACTCCAGTTCGTTTTTCATCAACCCTCGCAATCTTTCGCCATTCACCATCAATCACCGTTTCCCGGCTTCCTTAATCAACTCTATCACGGTTACGATTCCCGTGCAATGTCTAATAATCTTTGACTGCGCATTTCCAGACTCGCCGGTCTTGCCCGTGAACCGTCTTTCATCGCCGTCGCCCCGTGCTCGGTCTCGCGTTTACCGTGCCCCCTCAGGTGAAATCGTTTTCTTTCGCTTTTCTTAACCTGAAAACCCTGTGTGCCTGTCACGTTTACCGTTCATGCAACGTCAACGTAAAACCACTTCAAACTCTCGACGACGCTCGAGTGTTCACATAAGGTGTACTTAAAGGGTATTTCATAATTGTACGCCCCCCCCCCCAGTGTAAATGTACACACTCAGTTATTTCTGAAGGCACAGTCTGGTTACAAGTACGTTACTTTGGAGACGCAAAGATGACAGGCGGCGTATGGGCTCTTCAGTTGTAAAGATTTACAAATCGCGTTAACTTTCAAAAAGTTATGCAATTTTTCGTGACAATTGTATAGAGACTACGATGAATTTAATGGAATTAATTGAGTACACTTCAGCAGAAGATAGGTTTGTTGAATTAAAATTGCCCAGCTTTTTTGTTTTCAATTTTGCATTGTAACTTTCGATACGACATTTGTTTTTACTAAGCCTGAAGTTAACAAAGAAAAGTGTCTAATAAAGAATTATTCAAAAATCGTACAATTTACGTAAATACAAGTAGCCGGTAATTTTTTAACCTTCTAGGGTAATAGAATATTTCATTAATGAAAGTAGAGCTCAAGTATTGTTGCATTTTTTGTATACGTATAGTAGATTATATTACTGAATAGGATGTCCAATATATGTATACTTTAACCGAGCAAAGATAAATACTGTAGGCTTGCTATTGACTTAACCAAAATGTAAGAGCTAATCAGCGTTTGGGATACTGCGACTCATGGGACCAAATATCGGCAAGATGGACGTTGTAGAGGCCACTACACATATACATATATGTAAGTAAGTGCATATATCCTAGTATTATAATGTAAAGACCATGGATTTCACAGAATACGTAACTTGTTCAGTACCCAAAGCACCATGTATATTATGTGTATAGCCCCAACCATTATTAGTATAGACATAACTACTGACAATATTCTTAGTTCCATTGATTACTCCTCTTTCTTTTTATTACTTTCCTAGATGCGATTAGAAAATAATTTTTTTCCAACATGACAAGGACCCAAGACATACGGCCCACATTATTGTCAAATAACGGATATTATTAAACACCCAAAATTTCTTGGCAACACCTTCACAAAACCCCGATATAAATCCCATTGAAAATGTCTGGGCAGAAATGGAAAGAAAATGACAAAATTAAGAATATAATACAGAACATTTGAAAACAAAAACTTCAAGAAATTCGAAGTTCCATAGAACAAGAGTACAGAGATTGATTAAATGGTATTATAAAATCCAAATGTGGTCCACCAAATATCAATTGTTAATACGTTCATTACATTTGGTATAAATTGTAGGATTACGAAAATTTTTCTGAGATTACATTTGCGATGATTCGCTTAAGTTGCTTTAAGTTATGAATTGTTATTTTCAGTAAACATGTCATTCAAAAACTTAGTCATTGCACCATAGGTATATCCCTATTGATGAACATTCTAGTATGTATAATGTTAAAAAGTATTAATCATTAGAATTCAAGAACTGTGAGTATACAAATGGTCTTGCAACTCACTGTACGTGTAAGGTACTTCACGAAGCACATCAAAACAGGACACATAAAAAAAAATGTAACCCAATTCTCACTTAATTTTAACGCTATAAGACTCTTAACAGAGTAAATAGATATCCGTTTAACTCTTTTTCTCTGTTTAATCCACAACAATTCAGATTTCCATAAAGCCTCACAGTCTAGCAGTAAGCAAATAAATAGCGAACATAGATAGCCAAGTTCTAGTGCACCACGTACTACATAATAAAATCTTAAAAACCTCGTGCACGTACTGAATGAATAAAGTCCAATTCCGTCATGCTCCTTCCACCCCCCCCCCAAACCCCGCGCACAAGAAAAAACCACCATCACCTCGTACACACCATCAACTTCTCCCGTATCTTTGCCAGTCCGCGAAATAATTGAGTGGATATATTTAGACCGAACGTACTGCATATCCTCCTGCACCTCTATATCCCTCCGCTATCGCTTACAATGCGTCCTATATCGAAAGTTCAACGTCGGTGTTCGGCATGTGCGCCCGAATCCGGCGACACAGTTTCCCCGCGGAACCACTTCGACCTGCATACCTCATATCCCGAAGTTCACCGACTTCGGATTCGCTTCCAAGTCCACGGGCGAACGGGCAGGAAGGAAGAAGTCATCTGCGCGAAACAGCTCGTACGAACGTGTTCGATCGCTCGAACTCGAGGGGGCACGAATGATCACCTCTGACATCACTGTTCGTTCTCGTCGGTGAATACCGGACGACCGATTTTAACAGGAGTATATGTTTACAAGGTGAGTCACTTAACGTTTGTATCTCAAATATCTTTCTTGTTTTCAAAGATACGTCAAATGTGTTAAGGACAAAGTTGAATGGGGCTCACAGGATGCCAAACAAATTTTTGTTTTTATATCATTTTTTTTTTAGAGATATCAAGGTCACCTTCATTTTTTTTAAATGGAACCACCCTTTTTTCTGTGACCTTGAATGACCTTGAATAATTACAGTCACTGAATTCGTAATGAAAGGGACTATTATTATAGGTGTTTAAAAAAGGGTGGTTCCATTTTACAAAATGAAGGTTACCTTGATATCTCTAAAAAAATGACATATATTACATACATTTGACATACAAAATGACATACAGTTATTATTATTATCACCTACTGATTATTTTCATTAGTATCACTTATTGACTTAGTTTTTTGCATTTGGGCAGCCAGTTTTATGACTACAATACTATTATTATTACTACAATACAGGGTGGCTCAGTAAGAATTGGCACTGGAATACCTTGGTTGTTTTTGGAGATATAAAAAAACTTTAGTAACAGAAGTCTTTTTTGAAATTTTAAGGTCACCTCCACATTTAAAATGAAATCATGTACTTTTTATGTATTAGCTGATGCAACACGACATTCTCTATACAAAAGTATTATCCTATGTCGAATAATTATTAACTTAGGCGATAGGTCATGGAAAGACGTGCGATCGTCTTGTACATATTAATATTACAATGTTACTCTTAATAAGATGACTTAGTACGATTCTTATCATAATTCCAATAGTAAAAGCATTAAAGAACAAGTAAATATTTACTATGCCTTTACGAATCTAACGTTCTAGATTAAACGCCCTAGATCTCGATTTACTTACTCGTAAGCAAGTATATAATGTAATCGTCTTCTCATGACCTATCTCTAAAACTAATAATTTTTCAGCGTACATAAGTTAACACAAAAATATACGATTTCTTTTAAAATAGTGCGGTTGGATTTGAAATCTCCGAAACTCTTTCACCTGAAAGAAATTATTACAGCCGCATTATGGTCCACTCGATAGTGAATAACTTCTATTAATAAAGTTTTTTCATATCTCCAAAAACAACGAAGATATTCAAGACGCATATTTACAATTAGTCATCGTACCGCCCTAAACGAGGCTCGAATTCATTATCTGCCTCTAATTGCTGTTTCGACGCTTGGAATATTTAAAATTTGACTCCTGACAGATTTTACAACCTCACTATATGGGTTCCAGTACCTACAGTGACAGTCAAAGGTAAGTATACACCTTAGAAAGGTGAGGTTCGTGTAATACTTCTGTAGCATAGAACTATTTGTGACAGTATCACAGTTGCATATGATTTTCTTAACATTCTCCGGGCTGTCTAGACAGCAGAAAAATTCGAGAAAAAGAAATTCGAAGCTATAACCACAAAATTTTGTAAACATCGTTGAACATGGTGAATATATTATTATGGTTTGGGGCAGCATAACAACGTCTGGTGTAGGACAGTTGTGTTTTATTCATAGTACTAAGGACAAATTTGATTGTTTAAATATTTTCAAATAAAATTCAGCATTCATGGGCCTTTTAGTAGGATCGTCATTCAAAATGTACAGCAAAGGTGGATAAAAATTGTTTGCTGGAAAACACTTTCGATGAGTTAAGTTCTCTTCCACAGTCGCCAGATCTCAATGTAATGGAGCATCTATGCGAAATGTTATATTTTAAATTGACAGACATAAATATGAATGAATCCGGTACTTTCAAAATGTACACTCACTTTTGACTCTTACTGTAAACCACATCTAGTCCCCCAGTGATTTATCGCTCGTCGGTATGGATCAACGAAGTGAAAAAGGTTGTCGATGGCAGACCGGATGAATTCTTTGGGCACGCGCACATCTTTCCCTGTATAATTGTGATTTAATTACCGACTGACATCGAATCCCGTCTCGGAAATTAATGGACGTTGTGAGACCGCGAGAAACGCTTCTGTGGTTAGAGTTGAGAACGGTTCGTTTATTAACGCTGCATTTTCTGTAGACAGATTTGGTAATGGGTTGTGAAATGTGGAAAGTGTTTGAAAACTTTCACTGTACCTCGATATATAGAATGAGAAAAAAGGATTTAAGACTTCAGGACCTTCTGGTAGTCGCCGAGAGGATTAAAAAAAGTCTAATTAACATAGGTCCATTGTAAATTAATTGTTGAAAATGCGGAGGAGATACGCGTAAGATACGTCTTCAGTGCGACGAGAAACCCGTTTTCTGGACAAAACTTTATAACTTTCGTTATCTTTATCATAAAGGTACCCAACAGACGAGGTTTTTAATTACTATAAACTATTCTACAATTCGTACAAAAAAATTTAATTGTCGCAATCAGTGCGGCCTTGGGGTGGGTCTGTATTAGAAAAAGAATCGAAATTGTGAAAAATGTTTGAAATTTATATTTTATTTTTGTATTGGAAATAATTTCATGTTGCATATCTAGCACAACTATAAATATAGGTATATACTTGAATACAAAAATATAAGTAATAAATCTAGACGAGTGCGTAATGGTTATAATTATTTTTTGCTATAGAGTTTAAAGATCAGTAATAAGAAATAAATCCGAACAAGGAACACACAAAGATTTTTATTGTTAAATTATTAAAAATAGATAGATCAGCACACAGTTCAAATATATTATCGGATCGATATTAACCAATCACTTTTCTTACTTTTGTGCATTGGCGGCCGCATTGTGCAACGGGTTATTCTACTTCTGAGCCGCGCTCTTCAATTGTTTCACGAGCTGATTCCATTCATTTCATCTTATTTCATTCATTAAATTTAACTAGGTTAACGATCGATTCCGTGTATCCGCAGGGAATCGACTATTCAAATAAAATAACCCGTCATGTCAGACATATTTTATGTGTTATTTGTCCGTACTTTCAACAATTAACAACTCATTCTTAATTTTCGTTTTAACTTTGTATCTACGATCCACCCTATGAAAATGTCCCACATTTTTTATACAGCTTGTATACTTATATGAATAACAAACGTGTATTAAGGGTATTCTGTGTATATTCTGGTGTAAACACTATAAACAGCGGCTTTTTTAAGACTATTGTACAAGAAAATTGACAGAGTAAACAGAATAACATAAAAACATTTTTGTCATATCTTAAACTGTATATTAATAAATCCGACTGATTCTTTACTCTATGTGCTACAGTTTCCTGCTAAAAAAATCCTAACAAATAGCCGCATTTTACAGCGTTTACACCAAAATGTACCCTTAAACCAAGTGAATTAATGCTTCGGATGCATTGCAATCAATTCAAGTTCGCCAGACTTCGATTCAAATCGTGCCCTCAAAATCCGTTTCCCTCGGGCATCCTGGGCGGAAACTGTTACGGGAGCTTCCCCTTTAAAACGGCGCGGGGAAATGTTCTTAAACGCGAGCGGTTCATTATTCAAACGGGATCGATCGCGTCAGAAATAAGTATGAACGCGCTCGACGTTCCGGGCGTTTCACTTATGTTTCATTCAACGATTCCCCGCGAGGTGAGTTTTCGTCAAGTTTCGCCGCCTAATCGACCGTGGGGGATACCATCGAAAGTGTCTCGGGACATCGCGTCGGGAGGCGTGCTCCGACACCCCCCGTGAAAGACATACGGGAAATGGTATCTCCACTGCAAATCGACCGTTCGACAGAGATTGGGGCCGGATTGGGGGGAGGGTGACGGTCTGGATTCCGAAGCGATCGCATTGTTTGCATCCCTCCAGGACGATAATCCGACACAGTTCCAGAGATCCGGGTGACTGTCGCCGCCTGGT
The DNA here is from genome assembly GCF_001272555.1 of Dufourea novaeangliae. Taxonomy (NCBI): domain Eukaryota; kingdom Metazoa; phylum Arthropoda; class Insecta; order Hymenoptera; family Halictidae; genus Dufourea; species Dufourea novaeangliae. Next base: position 12,833 of record NW_015373882.1, on the reverse strand, counting down.
GGAAATCCACCCGTCAGGGGAGACGATCGGGAAAACACCGAGGAGTGTAGGGGCGGCGGCGAAAAGTTGGTCAATATCGATGTGTATAGATTTCTCTTTCCACTCCGGTTTGTCAACATCCACGCAAACCGTGGAGTTTTCTTTTGTCCCCGTCGCCTCGTCGAAAACCGAGCTGTTTGCGATTCGTTCGCCAAACTCCTCTCTACACACCGTGCTAGGAGAAAGGACTCCCGGAGTCCCGTGCGAAGAGAAAGACGAACGAACGAGACGGCTGGGCACAGAAGGGAACGAACAGAACATTTCCGTTGTTTTGCTGAAACTGGCCCTCCCCACACCCCCTCGGGTCCGTAGGATTTCGCCTCTCGACCAACTTTTAAATCCTCAACATTTCACCGGTGGCGGTGCAGCAGCGGCTTGTTTCCGAGCGTTTTGTTCACATTTTCGAGCACCCGGCACCCTATCGGATCATATAGGGCGACGCGATAGGTCGACGTTCGCCCCTCTGACGCGCGAAAAATACGCTGTCCCTCCGTTTCTTATTCTACGGTCCGCGTGGAGAGCTTCGAATATGGAAGAGGTCGTTCTGCGTGAATCGATGGTTGCATGTTTGCATAAAAGGACGTGGAAGAGTTGACTGAAAATGTTTCTGTTAATATTTCGATAAAATGTTTGTAATAGTAGCAATTTTATTGAATGCAGTTTCGAAAATCAACAGAACATCTACTGATGATAGGATATTCGACATCTGGAAAGCCACTTTGAAGAAATTTTTCTTGTACGGATCATGTCTTATTAATATAAAACAATTAATTCTAATAAGATTATGTCTTATTAATTATATAAAATTAATTCTTGTGTGGATCATGTCACATATTGAGATAACTGGATATAAAATAGCAAAGCAACACACAAAATTCGACTGAAACATAAGCTCCCACATCTTTAAATGATCCACAAGAATACACCTTCAAAAAATTAAAAATGGGATGGGAAACGGGATAGGAAAATACAGCACTACCAGATATTCAGATAATCAACAGCAGCTTCACAGCTAAGGAGAATACACCACCAGACCTAAGAAGAAAAGAACAAATTGCGATTTCTCGAATCATAGTTGAACACACAAAAATGACTCGTTCTTATTTGCGCTCAACAGTTAGTTCTACAATTTGTGACAAATGTAACGTATGAGAACTGTCAACCACGTAATTCTACACTGCAGTAAATATTTGACCTTACGACAAACGAACAACATAAGCTACCATATAACCCAGACAATTAATATCGAAAAATACTGTTCAACTGAATCACTTAAAGGAAGTATTAGACGAAAAACGGCCATCACTTACATCCAGAAAAGGAATCATCTTCCATTACGATAACGCACGACCACACAACTCTTTAATGACACGACAAACAATATTACAATTTGGGATGTTTCACCCCACCCACCATATTCACAAAACCTTACTCCTCTGATTTTCATTTAGTACGAACCTCGCAAAATTCTCTTAATGGAAAATCGTTCGAAAACACTGAACAAACAAATATGCACCTGTTTTAATTATTTAACAAAAAAACCGTATACGCCTATAACGAAGGAAAATTTAAGTTACCCTGAAGATGGCAGGAAGTCAGAATAAAATGGTACATTATTGATTAGGTAAATTTTGTATAAAATTAATATTCTTGTATAAAAATGCAAACGAACTTATTGCACAACCTAATCAATACCCAGTCATTCCTATATTTCCGCGAATCTATAGAATCCGTTACAGTCAAGCTCGCCAGCCCGTCCCCAAATTATCATTACTAGAGATGGCGTGCTAAATCACTAACGGTGATTTATCACCGTGATCGCCGAATCACGATCACGGTCGTGATTTAACTTCATTCACGACCGTGATTGCGATTTTTTTATCTTGAGTGAATTTGCTCACTGCGAACGTAAGTCCTTGAACTTTAAACAGACAAACGTATTTAATATGATTTTACGATGAATTACATTACTATTTGTGTTTTCAAAAATCAGTAGAAAAAATAGAAATTCTAAAAGAATAATTGTCTAGGTAACATGTAGATTATAATTTATATTCAGTAATTTATTCATTATTCTTCAATATTTCTAATTATTCCTTCACTTTATACGATATAACTCGAATTTTTGTTTCGATGTCGTTAATATAAAATATACAGGTTATGTGTCGCGTGTAAAAACCTGTTGTTTCTCCACCAATCAGAAACGATCACGAAGAATCACGAATCACTGTGAAAAATCACCATGATTGGGAACGAACGTTATCGAATCACTCGTGATTCACAAGTAGCAGTTCACGCCATCTCTAATCATTACACCATAAATCACCCTTGAACTGGGTCGAAGGTTCGCCAAAAATTCCGACTCAGTTACTACGAACAGTTCCCGCATAATCCCAATTATCGAGCCAACCAAGGGAAATCCAAGTTTCCGCGCACTCGAGGAAACCGTCGTACACTTAGCAACGATCCCAGTGTCGCGGATCGCAAACGATCGATAAGAGAGAGCCACAGAATATAATTTCCATCCGAGTTCCAACCGTGTGCTAGACATTGGCTACCTCTTCAACGGGTTGGTCTTCCGTTGTCACGCGGAACGAAAGTTTCTAATATCCCCGGTGAGCAGTACGAATGCGATGGAACGGAATCGTGAAACGATCGTGAAACTTCACTCTCGTCTCGCGTCTGGGTCTCGAATTAAGTGGACGCGTTCCGTGTCGTTCCTTGGAAACGTTCCTCCTCGTATAACAGGCCGGTTGCCTGGCGAGTGTCGTGGGTGGAAAAACGGACGGGTGTGGGTTGGGGGGTGGGGGTTGAGGTGGAATCGAGAGAATTGTCGAAGCGTTAAGAAGACGCTTGAAAATCGCGCGGCGGTATACGTTGCGGGGTCCACAGAGCCGAGCGTCGTCGTTTCGTCGTTTGCTACGCGGAATAATGAAATAGGAGACAAGCGACGGAAACGGGGAGCTGCCGTTTCCAGCCGGGGGTAAACGTCACCCGGATTTCAAGCTATCCCGACCCTCTTCCGCAGGGTTAACCTCGGCCGGCCGAGCCTGGAAAGCTCGGATAGATGTCATTTGGTAGTCTGAAACGGGAAACGGGATGAGAAATTATCTCGGCGAATGGATATTTATGAAATGGGTACGTCCCGTTTAAACGCTAGGCTGACTGCGAACATGCACGCTCCTTTGAACTACTATATGAGCACCAATAACCACACCTTTGTCGAAAGTACATATTGTATAATGCTCGAACATTAGTTTGCCTTATGAATAATTGGACGAATAATTGTTTTTTGACGTAACTCTTACGTGAGTGTTATAAGTAGACTGCGGATTTTATGCATCTATAGCCTATCTGTGAAATTCAATAAAAAACAAAACTTTCATCGGATCCAACGCGTTTTCCATTTTATTCTGAATCCATTAAGATACTTGATAAAGATACTAAACAAAACTTTCATCGGATCCAACGCGTTTTCCATTTTATTCTGAATCCATTAAGATACTTGAAGGGGAAAATAAATTGCTACGATTGCTCCTGTCTTTATAAATTACTGTAAGAACTTTGATTTTGCATAAAAATCTGCAGTCTAATTATAAGCTTCTTTTTCATAATTATCTACAGTTACACGCCGAGAGACGAGCCGAAGTCATGAACCGTGACTTGAGCCTTGTTTAAATCTTGTTGTAGGTCAAAAAGAAATTTGCTGGGTTTACTTTCTTTTAGTCTTCCTTCTTCCTCGACGTCTTCTTTTTCGTTTTATTTCTACTGACCCAGTTTCCCTTATTTGTTTCAAAATTTTAGTTACTGCCCTCTGACTCACGCCACATTCTTTAACCATACCCCTCTGTGCCATTAAAGTGTGTTCACCTAAAGTCACAATTCTTTCTCGCTTTCTCGAAGTGATTTCCACGATCAAAGTCAACTGATCGTAGACACTAAAGTATTCTTAACGAAAGAATATACCTTTTAATAAAAGTTTTTATATTAAAAGTCCACTAAATAGCATCAACATTTCCTCGTCAACATGAATTGGATTAGAGCTTATTTTTCCAATGTAACACAGTTGCCAAAGCTAACACAACAATATGCCCAGATGTAAAAATCTCAAATAATAGCATTAATATGTGCAAATTAATTCGCAGAATACTGTAATGTTTAACTTGGGAGATGAGATACACGTTATCTCGTGGTCGAGAAATTCGATACGGTCTGTCTCGATATCAACAGGCGCAATAAAGATCATTCTGAACAGACATACCATACGAGACTCGAGAAACCCAACACATACCATCCCGAAATGTAGAAGCTCGATACAAATTGATTCTAGATTCAAGAGACCTAGGGACTCGTAGTGTATGAATATTTAGATCGATCCTATACAGTGGTTTTCGCGATTCCTTCGTATTTTATGCGACCCGAAATTCCACTTCATGTCTCGAATGAAAGAGATCACACTGAATTCAAGAGTCAGCGAAACCACTTTGTGCCCAATAAATACGATAGAGATCATTCTGATGTCGAAAGGTATCGTACAGACAATTCTAAGCTCAAGAGACTTTACGAGACATCTCGAATGCAGGAGACTCAATATAGACCACTTGAAACTCAAGAAATTGAAGTGAACAAGATACTGAAATCGCGATCTCTGGCAGTATAGAAGGCTCAAGGATCTTGAACGGTCTTAAGTGTCCTAGTTTCTTGAGTTCTAAATGGTCTTCATTGAATTTCTTGAATTTCGAATGTCCTTTTGTTTTAAACCAATGACAAGGATATCAACTTACGATTCCGAAAGTATCATATTTCATATTCAGATATCATTTGAACCAAACCTTTTCTCTCTTTACTTGTTGAATTACCCTCATTATACTGTTGTACCATGTTGACATGTTATACAATAAATAGAAAGGAGATATTTGTCACTTTTGCAAGTGTAAGCGAGATTCACACGCCCTTAAACACATCATCCTGTACATTGCGCACATAAACACGCGTTTTACATCAAAACCACGAGAAAAAATTACTCTTTCCGATGATCTCCAAAGCCCCATGAAAAATCCAGGCGCCCTTTATACATTATATATTTCTAGCAACCCCTTGGCAAGGGTGAAACGCAGGGAGCTGAGTTCCACCTTCGGGTATCGAAAGTTTGTCGATAAACCGGTCTCTTTGGCGCGATACATGAAAGCGTCGGTGAAATTGTTTACACGCTGCCACGCTAAAAAATGCACGTATGTACGCTCGAGAAGGGAAAACATTCCGACGGGGATATCGATTTCTTGGGTAAAACCGGGACACGGTTTATACCCCCCATAAAGATAAAACCATTCGTCGAATTCCGCTGCGGAATCGTTTTGTCGAAAAAGACATGTGTGCGATTATACGTCAAACACGCGTTATGCCACTGAAACCCGACCGTTTCGCGAGCTTCCGTTTCACTAAAGATCCCGAAATAAAAACTTTGGCATCCTTACGGGAAGGTAATAAACAGCGATAGTTGTCATGATTCTGTTCTCGTATCGCAATTTTGTGTGGAATAATCGTTGGATGTACTACACTGATGCTACTGGATTTATGTTGCGTTAACACGTTGAACGTCGCAGTTTTTACTCTTTGAACAGTCTCATGACAAGGTACACTTGTTTAGGTCTTTGTTATTAACAATAAAAGTATTTACGCGTTGACTTGAACACTTATTACTTTTAGTAACCCTAGATTGCCAATGTCCGTAAAATTGACATGTTGCTCGTGTTTAAGCTGCTGTCATTCTGTTAATTGGCCTCCTATCACCAGCTAAAAAGTTTCTTGTTTTGTTAATCACAGTCGTTTATTGTTTCCGGTTCAATAAAAAGTGATATCCTGCATATAAGGTCTCCCTACAGTCTGGAACATGCAGAAAAGAGAAAATAATGTAATTTATCCATCACAAATAATTCCCTCTTCTGTAACTTACAAATCTTTCGTATGATTCAAAGCTTCATAAAGCTTTCGTAAGTATTTCGCCCCAATTTCCATTTCTGAGGGCATACGATAGATGTGTGTAATAAATTGCTACATTCCTCTATCAGATTTAATTTGTTTGGACACGGTATTGCACAGCAGCAGTCATGTTTGTTCTTTGTGTATATTATATGAATTTGGAGAGGTAGAATTGCCGACGGCCTGGGTAGCTCACAGTGAGCTCGACTTGAATTGAATGTATTGAATTCCCGAATTTACCGTCCTCATAATAGAGGACTCAGCAGAAAATCTCTGATTTCCTACGCAATTGGTATTTGAGAACATGAAGCCCCATAAAACGTTAGGCCCATTCTATATCGTGTAACAAAAATGTCGGAAAACCCAGAAATGGGAGACTCGTGAGGTGATTTGAAACAAGTTTTTCCTTAGCAAAAATGTTATCTGAGGCTTTGTTAACGAGATATTAACGAAAAACGCCGACCAATCACAGCGCTAGTCTGCCGGCTAAGCTCCCGCGGAAGCGTTGGCTACGCGCTGCGATTGGTAGCCAATGCTACCGCGGGAGCTCAGCCGGCAGACTCGCGCTGTGATTGGTTGGGGTTTTTCGTTATTATCTCGTTAACAAAGCCTCAGATAACATTTTTGCTAAGGAAAAGCTTGTTTCAAATCACCTCACGAGTCCCCCATTTTTTGTTCCTCCAACATTTTTGTTACGCCATGTTTATCTCATCTGTACGCACCAGTCAAGATCGGGACTATGCTTGCTAGATTATTGAGCATGTCGATTGGGTGTCGGATTATCGGAATTCTACGGTATTAGCTACCGGTTCAGCCAACAGATAGCTACTAAACAACCATTAGCTCAATTTTTAAACTACATTCTACATAAATACCAATTCAAACAATTGAGTCGGCGTTTAAGTGATTCATTAGCTCCGAACAAAAGTAGAATAGGGTAAAATTTAAGCGGTCATGATTCTAGATTCCCAAGCTGGTACGTTGGAGTTGTTTCGAGAATACTGGAGTTTCTCCGCTCGGAGCCGGGTGCTTCACTTCTAGCCGACTTAAATTTACAGCATCGAAATGGCTATTACTTCACTTCCAGGTTTCCTCGCTATAGGAATATAATTATTCGCCCTGATAGTGATAATCTAAGCGAGTTTTTCAAGGAAACATTAAAATCGGCACGAACAACTGCGAACGTGTGGTGTCTATGGGCTAATCGTGGTTTTTTCGTTCGATGTTAAACATTCGGTCGACCACGTCCTTATCACTTCTATCATTAAATTCTCATAAAGTCCGTATTGATCGGGATACAATCGCTGGAAACACTGTATCCCGACAGTTTACTGACTGTACAGACGTATGTACAATAGACTCATGTTAAAGTAGCGGTGCGCGGCTCTCGAGGCGGGTTTTTCTTGGAAATTCTACTTCAACCTGAGCCAATAGGCACGCAGGATTTTATGGCAGTTCGGTCAATTCACCAATTGGATCAGAACTTGGGTTACAGATGGCGACCGATAGTGGGGTGCGCCCATGTGTATGAATAATGCGTGTGAGCTGGGGCGTTCCTACCGCTACTTTAACGCGAGTCTACTGTAACTGTAGATATTTTTGTATAGTCCTTGCCAATGTACGGAATGTCCCCAAAATTGTGGAACAACCGGCCGAAAAGTGATTGTACATGCAAAAATAAGTCGAATAAAGGGAATAACATTTTTTCATTTATGGCTTCGTTTTGGAAAAAAACTGACTTTGAAAATTCGTCAAGTGCCCGTGTATTAGATGCAAGTTTCAAGGTATGCAACTTCTGCTTCTTCATTGTTCTGTATTATTATGTGCATTATTAAACATGGGCAATGTCAGCAATAACAGGAAACAAATCGTGCCACTGATTTACGTCGCTGCACGCAGGCCTGTGTAGGGCTCTTCTGCAGCCGTAAAATTCCATGTGATAAATAGAATATAACTATGAATAGAATGAACGAAAAGGCTGTCGACTAACTGTAGTTCATGTTTCATTGAAAAAACTTTAGCTTTCGGTTGTCTGTTGCCAACAATAACAATTTAAATCTGAATTGACATTGTACGGTACTGAGCGACGCTTGAGAATGTTTCGATGGGCGAAACGTGGATTATTTTCCAGTTGACCAATTTTACGACCACGTTATATCTTGGTGAGGACTACCTATACCATTCAACAATCAGAAATCGACTGTTAAATAAATTAAAAACACCAATTGAAAAATCAATACTCGGCCAAATAAATGAAATGAGTTTACAATCGCTTGGTGACATTACCTAGTCACTGCAGTACAGCTAATGGTGGATACGTAAACCGTTCAGATGTAAAACGGCGGACGGTGGTGGAGACAGCGTTTTACTCATGGGGGTCAATTTTGTCCAGCGTTGGTCCGAACAGTTCACGCCAATTCTGATCACTGCGAGGCGCTCAAACTGAAATTCACTTCCAAACAGTTTAATGACGTGTCAAACTCCGAACAGTCTAATGACTAGACTGCGGATTTTTATGCAAAATAACATTTTCTCAAGTGATTTATAAAGACAGGAGCAAATTTAGAAATTTATCTTTCATCTTAAGTATCTTATTGGGTTCAGAATAAAATAGAAAACTCGTTAGATCCGATAAAAGTGTTGCCTTTTATTTGTATTTCACAGAGCGCTGGAAGCTATAAATGCATAAAATCCGCAGTCTACTAATGACGTATCAAACTGCAAACAGTCACCACACACTGTACCAAACTCCAAACAATCTGATCACGTTGCCAACTCCAACTTTCAGTCTCTAAGACGAGTCTGAACGTTTATTTCACTGTCGCAGGCTAATGAAGAATTTTTGACGTTTGAGTAGGTTCAACTCACAGTAAATGGTACACTATTTCTTTAAACAAAAACTAGCGTTCAGTAGGTTATTAAAACGGTTCTGAAGTAGTCGTTGACAGATTAGTAACACCTGAGACGAGTTGTGTTGTCGTTGAAGGTTAAAATTGCTCAAACCCGCGAAAACGTCCATTCGGTCAGTCTTCCTCGACTTTGAAAACGAATTACTCTGGCATGCACGCAATCCTGCTTGTCAATAAACTATCTGTTAACTAAATTTGAGTGTTCTGAACTACCATTGTTTGCTAACAATCACCCCAGAAGAATAACGCAGCGAAGAGGTTGCGTTATGCAAGGAATTATCGTGCCACCTACTCCCGTGCAGTGCCGAATGTGTACATTTGAACAAATTGAAGCCAGCAAATGTAATTTCTCAGGTGTTAGAACCGCGTGCTGACTTGCCAAGTGCTGCGTCCGCGGCCGGCTTCCGCGGAGTTTAATTCGCAACAGTTTGCAGCTGCTTCGGTAACAAGCGCGTAAAATCAAATTGTAAGTCATTGCTGCTAATTTTGACCTGAACTCGTTACTACCCGCTGTAATATCTCCATGTCTGACGCTGTTAAGGACGATGCTCTGATATTCCGCATTAATATGGGACAAATTAGATTGCGAGTATTGGCACTGGTTTAACGACACTCAAGAAGCCGTTCGCATCGTATGTACGTGAGTTTCCTCTATTAAAATGTTTAGAAGCCACGCTTGGTACATGGATGGAATTAATGTAACGAGATGTTATATCATGAAAGTTGTAACAGAGGAGTGGAGTTGTAATAGAGTGATTTAATTTCGTATCGTATGCAGCGGAAGACAAATCTCTGCATAATCGTGCAGATATTGTGGTTCAGGCAGCATCAAGTTTTTTTTTATTGAGTTAAGGGTCACTACTATGATTGTAAATAAATATAATTGTATTTTCTGACAGGTTGATTACCAGACGAACATTTATACAAATTGCAGCAACATCAAAGCAGTCTTTTTCAATGGAACAAGAATTTGTAAACAGGGATTTATCGTAATAGTAACCCTTTTAACCTACTTAAGTCTTACAAATATTCAATAAATTTGGTTTGCTTAATTTTCGAAGCCAAACAGTAATGTCCGGTTTCTACAGTAGATGATTTTTTTCGTATTTCAATACAAAACACTGTTACTGGCTAATAAAATGTATAAATATTCTGAAAGCTGACACTTCAACACGTCATTTAAAGAAGAATCTATTACGACTGTGTGTTAAAATTTCTTAAATTGACCTTGCTTCAAAGTTTAATAACGTGAAGATATTGGATTTAAATAAACACAACATCATATGCTGCTGAAATACAATACGAAATTACCTTTTGGCCAACCCAATATACCATCACGAAATTTAAGTCTCAGTTCCGGACTTAAAAATGTTTTACTCATATGTGAATAATCTCGTAATCAAAATGTTAAAAAACAAGGCTTTCTTGATACTTGAATCTTTCATACATACAGTGAGCTATGAAAGTATTCATGTGACAGTACGCAGAAAAGATTATTATGTATTAAGGTACAAGCTATAAATACTTGAGAGAAAATCGATGTAGTACACATAAACACAAATTATACAAAATCTTTTCCGTCCATGTGTATTTCTTATGGTATTATTCGAATACTTTCATTATTTACTGTATATGACTTCGCATGAAAATTATTTTCGTTTTTTAAAATAATACTTACTTGCAGTAGATTAAGTCATTATATAAGTTTATACAATAATATGCAGAATAATTCATAATGTATACCTGCGAATTCATGAATATAAGACGCAGAAATTCATTATTCTAACAATTCGTTTTTGAAGCTAATTGTAAGCAAACACGTGTATTCTTTCGTGCTGTAATCTAAATTCTTGACACCCTCTTTAAGGACAAAAATTGCCCCTAATTGGTTGGATCCATATAATCACTGATGTTATTTGATAAAAATCCTACGACTCTATTATAAGACTTCCACAGATATGAATAGCTTCTCTCCTTTTCGAAGCTTCTATTCTTGGCATAATTTATTAAAACTCTTCCCCAAGAAACCCTTTGTATTAATTTATTAATTACGGCACAAGGTATTTTTTACGTCAGCTCGTGCATATTAATTGACTTTCTTCACAAAATTCCCGTGAAATAATTACGTTAATGGGCCTTGATTAAACTCATTTTTGCCGGGGTAGAGTGTTCTCCGCGTAGACGACGGCGTTTGACTATTTGCCGATGTTGAAATGGCCTAACGAACTCCTATCTTCTTATAACCTCTCCTTAAAGTGGCTCGCGTTTTCTCGCAGCTTGAGAGACTAAAAATTAATAGAAACGTGTTTTAAACATTTTGTTTTTATAGGGAGTTTAAGATTGCAGACAGAGATTGTTTTTACTATACAGAAAAAAAGCATTCAACTGAAATTACTATAGAAATACATTTATTTTTATAAAATGTTAGAAACCTGGATGTATAACGACTCATTTAACACTGGAACTATAAAACTCCTCAAAACAACAAATTTTGCATTTTTTATTTTACAATTACTGAAACCATTTAACGTTTTCGTCGAATTTTTATATGGACCTTTAATTTGTATTATATAGATGAATGTAAAAAATAACTGATGGTTCTGGAGTCAATAGTTTAGGAGTTTTTTTTATCCCTAGAGCATTTTCATTTTCGTATTACAACCCTCCCATTTGTTCTGCCCTAGTCATGCTTTTATTAAAAAGATTACCTCTACATTTCAGATAAATACAGCAATCGTATTGAAAAGCAAACTAGTGTATAACAGTTTCAGATTCAATATTCTAAACGTTTAAACTATTCCGAGTTTGTGTAAATAAATGAATAAGTTCTCGCAAATCCAACGGAACGGCTAATGGCGATAAATCAAAATTCTCCAATGGGAAAACAAGCCACTATTCTATCAAGTCGTGTCTTCTGTGACTTTTATAATACGCAGAACCAGCACGTTGCGTTCGAGAAGCGAAATTAATTCACCCTGAGACAGTGGACGGTGAAACACTCACGCGCACGGCGGACACCGGGTGAATTGTGACCCACAGTAATATGTATTATATTAGACATGCTATAGTTATGTATTTTGGACGGAAATCTGAAGTTGTAGATTTCATTGATGCCATATAAATGATTACATTCATCAAGTTTTTTTTTCCGAACAAATATCAATACGAAAGTAATTTTAGAAAGCTATTTCAGTTTGAGGAACAGAAGCCTACATGTAATGACATGAGGTAAGAAAAATACCCAAAGTACAAACAAACAATATTTGTTCCAAATCTGCATATTGAATACGTCAAATATTTTTTTTAATGTTTCCATGAATATTAGAGGTATTTTGCAAACATTGTGTTAACCGAAAAACCCATTTTGATTATATAATCTAGTACGAATTTTTGAATAATTTTAAGGAATAAGGAACTGGTAGCGTTATAAAGAAAACAAATTTTGTTCGATGAAAAATATCGGCTTTGAAAATTCTTAAACATTTACAAAATCAAAATATCAAAAAATCGTATGCTAGATTTAAATAATTACATAAAGAATAATGTGTCCGAACTTGAAGTTAATCGGATAAACAGTTTCCAAATATTTAAAAAATTTCAATACGTTAATTCTATTGCAGGTACTGCTCACTAGTTGGTGTGTACGTCCTTCTCTTGTTATGATAAATTTGTACTAAAGGGCATTTATCCCATTCCTAAAGAAATAAATGAATAAATACTTTCAGAGATCTGCTGAGTGCCAACTGACATGGTTCTGCCAGACATGGCGGTTGACAAGCTGTACAATTCTGCTATTTTGTAATTGTAAATAATAACTAATATATAAAAATAAAGTTAAATGTTTCACTATCTGGTACAAAACATCTTAGAAGCATATAACGATATTAAATCAACACACGAATCCAC
>NW_015373881.1:298794-305684 GCF_001272555.1 Dufourea novaeangliae | reverse complement strand
AATCCATTGAAAAAAAAAAAAAAAAAAAAAAAACTAATTTGATCTTCATATATCCCTTACGCGCCCAGCTATACACTATACATATATACCTACGCATATCAAATTGATTCCCTCTCGAAATAATTCAACTTTTATTTGAAACATTTTTTCGGTATTATCAACAGTTTCCGAGATATTGAAATGGATCGATTTAAATGACTTACCTTATATACATATTGTTGTGTATGTACATGTAAAATTATATTCTTGATTCCACCGTATGCAGGGCATTCTTTGTTGCAGCAATTAAATTAGTAGTAAATTATTTTTTTTCGGAATTGAAGTAAGTGATGAATAGATAAATCATTTAATCAATTTCGTATACGTATATTATCGACTCCATTTACTTACCTATTTCTTTTCAATTGCATGAAAGTAATCTATGAATTATTATACTGCTGTTTGTATGCACTTACTAGCCGACGAACCCTCTTGTACGATACTAAAACTCGCGACTGAATTGCCTGAATGAATCGAGAACGCGATGACCGTTGCGCTTACGGAAAATTAATGACGTGAGGGCTCTTTTAGATTGAGGTGTGAGGCTGTTAAATAAGATGTTTAATCAGTTACTGAACTGATGTATTCACAAAACTAAACTGTGTATTTACAAGTGTTGATGTATACTCTACGAGTGCTGGTGAGTGTCTACCTGGATCTTCCTCTCAAGGAAGGTGTAGCTGGTGTGTGATTGGTTTTAGTCGTCGTTGTTTTCCTTATTAGGAAATGTTGGAGGAAGTAACTAAGGGGGTGGAGAGTAGGGATGACTGACAGTGAAAACTAAGAAGGGTGGTGGAAGGAAAGGTGAGTGAGAAGCTTAGAAGAAAAAGATGACCTGCGATTGAGGCGTACGGTGGTGGAAAGGAAGGTGCGAGTGAGAGGGTGTGAAGAAAGGGATGCCCTGTGGGTGATGCGTACGGTGGTGATGAACGTTTATGACTGTGTTTCCCGGTGATTTTATGATGGTGAGAGAGAGTTTGAAGTCTAGTGGAATGGGACGTTTTACGCGTTTTACGGTTTTAATCCGGATCTTGGAATTTTCGGCACGTAAATGCAATTAAGTTAATTTTTCGTTCAGTTGAAGGCCCGTACACTTAGCGATGGGTGATTATTGCAAGGTCTTAAACCGTTATGATTTTGATACCGGTATTATGTCATCAAAGCTATACCGAAACCGATGTATTACCGAAAACCGAAATAAATACCGGTATTTTTTCGATTTCTATAAGGGTAGAGCTTATATGTGCCCATAATTATGAAAGTGGTCTAAGTCATATATTTCTTGTTTCGAGATATTTAATGAATTGCATTTGAATAAATTAAAAAATATTTTTACATTATGCAACATTTTAATTTAGAATTTTATTAGTCTTGATTAATGGAAACTTATTATGAATATGAAATTTTGTGTGAATTTCATACGAAAATGTTGTTTTTAAAGTTTGAATTGACTTAGACCATTTTCAAAATTAACTGAATGTCCTATAAATGACTTAAAGCAATAAAAAACTACGAGTTTTATTAGAAACAATAATTTTAATGAAATAATTCATGAACATTTATTAATTATTTTTAACAAGTAATCCATTTCTATCATTTTAGGCTTTTATCATTATGAGTTTTTAAGATTCTTAAAATGTTCCTGAAAAACCGGAGGTATGTATGGTAGTAAACACATAATATCTTTATGTTTTTCTTCCGTTACTGGTCTAGTGGTGGTGTATAATGGAAGTAATTTAATATTGCCGTATATTTTTGGTCTTCCTCTTTTAGGTGAAAGATCCAAAACGTGGAATTTAGAATCATCTAAAGAAGTTTTATAGAATATCTTATAAGGTTCATTTTTCAAGAATCTCATCCATTGAATTTGCAGCCAAGAGACAGATTCGCCCGCGGTATTTTTTACTCTTCTTGTCGTTGACTCTTCTAGTGGTTTCGTTGAAATAAAATCCGGCTGCGACATTCGTTTTACCGAAAATGTATTTCTTCTTCTACACTTTTCTATCAATTCATAATAATGCTCAGGGTTGTATAAGTAATTTGCTTTTTTTATTTTCATTTCTATCAACCCAAAATCACGGTCATTCGGTAGAAAGGAATGACCAGATACCAAAAATTTGTGGTTATGTTCATATAATTTCTTTAAATTTTTGACTTAGACCACTTTCATAATTAACACTAAATGAATTCCATATAATGTTGAAATTACAACCACTATCTAATGGTTCATTTTTGACGATATCGTAAAAATTACATTGAATTAATTTAGTTTAAAATAATGTGGTGTGAAATAACTGATAAACTCATTTTTTTTAAATTTTGACTTAGACCACTTTCATAATTATGGGCACATATAGTGTGTTACGCGATACGCGAAATTCGACCGGTCGCGCTGGTCTACTACCACCCGAAACATCACGTAGACACGCCGGTCCAGACGATACGATACAATGTCCGGTAGCTTGATATTACGGTACCTCAGAATACGCGATCAATTGCAGTGACTTGAGTGCGTTCTCGAAATCAAATCGCGTCCTGGAGGAAACTACGAGGAATCTACTATGGCACATTCCGGCCGACGAACACGTACTCACGCTACGCGACTGTTCCGCGTTAGTACGCGCTACCTATGCTATCGCGACATTCCTGACGAGTACGAGATTTAGATTTTCCACTTAGAGAAGGTGGAGGAGGCTTACCTATCGCAATCCGCTAGTTTTCCCCGCGATCAGGTGTTCCCACTCGCTAAGAGCCGCTACCACTTTCTCTCTCTCTCACGACCGTTACCACTCTCTTTCGATCTTTCTTTCTCCGGCTCTCGCGCGCCAATCTACCCTCTCTATTTCGCACACACACCGACACGCGTGACAGACGCAACCCAAGTGATTTTTCGGAATCAGTGATGCCAGAATCGTGGGTCGCTTTACCCCCACCACTCCCCCACTCAGTGTACCATCGTCTCCCACTATGCGTCTCGGAGACCCCCACTTCACGTCCACCGTGCTGGCACACACAAGCATATCCCAGCCCTGTCCGTATGCGCTGGCCGTTCGAGGACGGTGAGCTATATTTAGAAAAGAGTGGGGGTAAACCGTACCACGATTCTGACATCACTGCTGCCTTGGAAATCCTGTTCGAATCCCAATGCGGCGGTTTTACTTTTTATTTTTAATTATTTTATAATTTCACTTTGTAACCTCTAAGTAAAATAAAAAAGTTAAAAAATATTAATTCGGGAAGCATTTAAAAAGAAGAAAATAAATGTTTTCCACTTCAATATCTAAATTTTTTATTATATACATACATATTATGTTGTATACACATAAATTATTTTTACAATTAGATGTTATCCTTACAACCCTACTCATTACTACCCGGAACATTCGTACAAAAATCTATTAGACTAAAATATTACGTCATAAGTGTATCTTCAGTTTTTTAAAATTATGATATATTTCGCCGCTATCGAAAACCGCTGCAGCTGGTCCACGTATATACGATGCCGAATGGTCCTTTGCTTTTCTCCATATGAAAAGAAAAAAACTCAATTGAAATAGTAATTTTAATAACATAAGATAAAATATTAAGATTGCTATGAACTTATCTTTTTTTTGTTGAATTATTCTGTAATTTCGCTTCCTCACTTTTGAGTAGAAGTTTCGCAGCTAACGAAAGTAACGAAGTACGATAGTCTTTTGCTTATGTATATATCTAAAAAGAAAAAAATATATAAATATAATTATAATCATAATTGTCATAGTGTAAGATAAAATATAAATATTATTGTAAACTTATCTTTTTTCTGGATAGAAAAAAATCCATCCCTGAAAATGTAAGATATTACGCGGAAGAATTATACGCGAAAAAATACACGCGGCGAAAGTACGGCGAAAGAAATACACGAACAAGCGACTACAATACAATTGTAATTATGTAATAACTTTAAAATGGACCCCCTAAGCCTGACATCTCTGACTACACTATTCAACACGTAAAATACCTCACATCACAACTGTTAATAAGCGTTTCTGATAAATCTTTATGAAGTGAATGCGAATCTGGGAACCGTTTTCTCATAGCACGTTCATTTTGAAGGAATCAAATTAAATCAAATCTTAAAAATTTCATTTTTGAAGAAATGTGGTGCTTCTACAGTAATAGTTATTTCGTGTCAAAAGCGACTCAATAACTATTACTGTAGAAGCACCACATTTCTTCAAAAATGAAATTTTTAAGTTTTGTTTTAATTTGATTTCTTCAAAATGGACGTGCTGTGAGAAAACGGTTCCAGATTCGTATTCACTTCATAAAGATTTATCAGAAACGTTTATTAATGGTTGTGAGAGAACGCTACTTCTGTGCATACGCGTGCAAGGTCAACTGTTTAAAGTTTTCCGAGGGTGATGTACTAGCGCATAATTGCTTCCCCGACATAAGACTTAAATGTCTATCATCGATAGACATGGTGCGGCTAGTCTTGTGTCTAGCTCTTATGGATGTGCGCACCACACATATGGAATTTAGGAGGTCAACTCCTACTTTATTTCGCTTTTTAGATTTGATGTCGGGGAGCATTGAAAATATCCTTTCTGATTCCGCGTTTGAATGTGGTAGACATCGGACAGTATTAACTAGTTGGATGATATGGGGAAGAAGACGAGTGTTTTGGGGATTCTCTCGATTGCCGATATCTATCCACATGTCGTCGAAGGATAACCTCGACCAGTTATCTTTATCCGCGACGGAAGTGCCATTGTATAAATAATCCCACTCTTTTTTTAAATTGAAAATGTCGCAATTCCCTATTCGTTGAGCGACGGCCGCGAGGTTTCCAAAAAGTAAATCTCTATCGCTATTACTAAATACATTCGCCGGTTTCAAAACCGTCAATTGCCCTAAGAAAATATCGCCATGCGGAAGACGATTCCTAATCTCATTGCTTACGGTAATATAAAACCGTAAACAATTTTCGCGGAAGGAAGAAACCTCGACGTCCGTCATCCCATTATTCATTGCCCCTTCCAAATGCTCTTCGCAATCAGTACCAAGATCCACTTGTCTAAGTGGAAGTTGGTTTGATTTGCAAGAGAAATCTATGTGTCGAACGAAATTTAAATGCTTCAAAAGAAGCGGTTTCAGAAACCTACGCAAAAAGAATTGAAGCAGCCGTGTTGAAGACAGCTGCAATTCTCGTATCATCGAACGCCTGCTTTGGAAGGAGGCATTAAAACTATTTAAAATATTTAAAGTAAACTCTAGAAAATAAAAATACCCCTTAATATCGTGTCTTTGTAAACTTGAATAAAAATTTTTGGCAGCTTCCGATTTTTCCGAAAATGAATGTTCGTAAAAAAAGCGAACTAGATCATCCCATATCTCTATAAATCTCTTGACACACTGGTGCATCGCAAGCCAGCGTGTGTCGGAGAGCCTTAAAACCTTTAAAGGAGAGTTCGCATAACTCTCCTGGAATTGACGAAAAATAGCAGTCCGTTTTGGACTGCTATTGATAAAAGAAACAACACCCCGGAGTAGTTCGATGCATTCCTTAGGAAGAGTAGCGCACGCAGCACTAGCAGCCAACGCGACCGAATGACACACGCACGGCAGCGTAATGAGATCGGGACATTTTTCAAGTAACTTAGTTTTGAAGGAAGAATGTCTGCCAGTCATCACCGAAGCATTGTCACAACTAAGGCCAGCCATGTTTTTCAGCGGAATTTGCATTTTCTGCAATTGATTTTCAAATGATTTGAAAATCTTTTCCGCTGAACAATCGCTGGCGTTTAGATGGATCAATTGCAACAGCTTTGTAGTTACAGTTAAGGGGGGAGACTCCTTTGGGGCCAACTCCGAATAGATCGAAGCGCCGAAGTAATCAATCGGACACTAACGAAAACACATAATCGATAATTGGAACAGCTTAATAATATGACATCTAACGGCAATACCCACAAATAAATTTTGTTCCCCGTTACCATTAAGTTGGATTTGTGTATTTGCTACGCGAAGACAGTGTTGCCTGACAGTATCGATTTTTGACAATTCTGCCCATCAGGAGAACGATGGAATACCTACGGCTCGTGGCGAGATTTCGACTCTCGCCGAACATAGGAACAGAATGGTGCGACTGAAAGAGATTCAAGAATGAAGCAATACTTACGTACTAATGTGTGCAACGATAAACCTTTTCTATTCGTACTTGCAATGATGCTAATTTTTTTTATTACATACGAAATACTTGAAATGGCATTCCCGAGAAACAATAGTTATTTATCATTTATTGACCTAATTAATGCAGATGTTATATACTTACACATATATTTCATAAAAAGATGCAAAAAGAATACAATTAATCGCAAACGCTCCCTCAATCTTTTCATTTGTCGACCAGCGGAAATAGATTTTGAACTAACAACGATTTTTCGACTTTCTTGTATATATGTGCACAGGGATAAGGAAAGAAGGACTTGAAGGATTTGAAAAAAAGTACGATCTTCATATTATCAAAAATGTTTTATTTTATTAAAAATAATTGTTCACATATATGGGGCGGCTGCCCCCGCCCCCGCGCCGGCCGCCACGCCGGCTACCGCGCCGTCCACCACGCCGGCTACCGCGCCGTCCACCGCGACGGCCGCCGTACAACTTCTTCATCATTTTTTTTAACTGAAACAGTAAAATAAAAATTATATCTGATAATTATACTCGTACATTTATATCGGTGGTGGGCAACTGTTTGCTCACGCTCATCGAAAGGAGAAATTCCAGCCGCGCGATACTCGTGAACGATCAGTTGCCCACCTCTGATACCAGAGATGGGTAAATTTTTATTTAAATAAAAATTTCAA
>NW_015373881.1:253177-298665 GCF_001272555.1 Dufourea novaeangliae | reverse complement strand
TAAAGGTACATTATAAAAGTTCACGGTTTCATTCAATCCCTGCTTTCTTCATAAAACATTGTAACGCGCTTGCCAGCCTTCGACTCCCCAGTCCTCGACAGCGCGGCTCGAACGCGATCAGAAAATTATTTTACGTCAAATAAATATACAAATGATGATTAAATTTTTATAGGACGCTGCAGATAAATTTTCATCAAATAGAAAAATTAGTTGTTATGCTCCGAATAAAGATAATTCTGGTGATCTTTATTCGACGCATGACAAATACTTTTTTTTTCTTTTATTCGTTATTTTAAAGTTTTAAATAATAATAATTAATGCCCATCTTTGTCTGATATATATATATACAAATTGTTCGATAGTTTTGAGATATCCTGTATATATATATATATATATATATATATATATATATATATCTTCTTCCCACATACATATGTATACAATAAATAAAAGTCTACACTTTTACTCACACTTTTCACTGACGCCTCCTCCTCCTTTTTTTCTTGCTTTTTGTCGTCTTTCTCCTCTGTCCTCCTCTCTTCGTTTCTCACTTCCGTATTCATATCAGTCTCCATCTCTAAATTGAAATAATTTATGTATGATTATATAATTAATAATATTTAAACTGTACGGGGTTATAATTTACAGTATTACAATACTTACTTTCGCTAGCCATGTTTACTTCGATTATGGATGCACAATTATAAATGAAGCGCGTCCCAGCGATGCCAGAATCATGGGACGCTTTACCCCCACCACTCCCCCACTCCGACGTACCTTCGTCTCCTACAATGGCCTTCCACTTTACCTCCACCGTGCTGGCACACACAAGCATATCTCAGCCCTGTCCGTGTACACTACCCGTTCGGCGGGTGTTTCCGCCGACAATTGGTACGTCACTTGGCAACGTAAACAATGAGTAGACCTTGGAGCTTGGAGACCCTCGTCGTATCTCAATGCGGCCGTTTTACTTTTTATTTTCAATTATTTTGTAATTTCACTTTGTAACCTCTCAGTAAAATAAAAATGTGAAAAATATTGATTTGTAAGACATTTAAAAAAAGAAAATAAATGTTTTCCAATTCAGTATTTTAATTTTTTTATGTATACATACATGTTATGTTGTATACACATAAATTATTTTTAGAATTAGATGTTATCCTTACAACCCTACTCATTACTAATGATGGGTAATCGAGCCGGCTGGAGGCCAGCGATTCCCCGGCACGGCTCGGCCGGCTTGAGCGCGCCGGAATGACAGTTTTATGACGTCGTGTCAGCGGAGACAAGACTCTGGCCAGCCAAGCCTCGGCGAGTAAAGATGTTATCTGGTATTGTCTAAGCCGCCGCTGACCGACGCTCGGGTTAAAATGTAACACAGAACGAATCACCCATGAATAAACATTTAAACTTTTACTCCTTTCAGTGTACTTTTTTAAAAATGTTATGAATAAATTTACGAGATTCTCTCGATGAAAGTAAGTCCAAACCCGACATAAATCAGACTATATTTACTAACATACAATTCGTATCGCGACATTAAGGCAAAGGTGGGATAATTGGTCACAATTTTGCTTTTTCGTTAAAATAAAAATAATTGTTTATTTTAATTATATCTCATCATTTGCAAAGATTCTTAGTATTGTGGCAGTATTCTAACTTGCAAGCATTCGACAATGAAACACTACTTTTAAGTATTGAACTTTGTTCCATTCGTGCATTGTTTTACCATGCTGATATAGTATTGGATGTTCCATTTATTCCTTGAAACAAAATTTACTTTGCTGCTGATGATAGCTTGTGAAATGTGATTACAAGCATCTTAGATTTGATTGTATACGTAATTATTTATTTATGTAATTGTGTAATTGCAATTTTGTATTTTAACCACAGTTAAATAAAATATTTGGAATTATTCATTAATACTGTTTTGAATAATGTTCAATCTGTATACATAAAAGAAGAAGGGGATGCAGCAAAACAATTTTTATTCATACGTTATGTCGCGATACAAATTCTATCTTCTTAAAGAGACACTGATTTATGCCATGTTTGAACTTATTTTCATCAGGAGAATCTCCTACATATATTTATAACATTTTAAAGAAAGTACACAGTAAAAGATCATACGCGTCGCCGAATACGTTATTGTTCCATTATGTCAAAAGAGTCTTTTGAAAAGAGGTACTTTAGGAATTTCAGAGGTTTTGAAACGGATCATTATTCGCAGTATACTGCTTTTTCGAGCGCCTAAAGCACTTCTTTCAAAACCTCTGAAATTCCTAATTATCTCTTTTGACATAATGAAACAATAACGTATTCGGCAACGCGTATGATTGCCCTTGCCGTTGAAACAGCTTTTAGAAATTGATTACTATCGAAATTTCCAAACTATTGCAGTTAAATCTAATAGATTTTTGTACGAATGTTCGGAGTAGTAATGAGTAGGGTTTTAAGGATAACATATAATTGTAAAAATAATTTATGTGTATACAACATATGTATGTATATAATAAAAAATTTAGATATTGAAATGGAAAACATTTATTTTCTTCTTTTTAAATGCTTCCCGAATTAATATTTTTTAACTTTTTTATTTTACTTAGAGGTTACAAAGTGAAATTATAAAATAATTAAAAATAAAAAGTAAAACCGCCGCATTGGGATTCGAAGAGGGTCTCTTGACTGCTCACGCGCTTAGGTTGCGGAGCATCGCGTCGAGAACGTGAATTTTCGCCGCAGTGACATTCGAACAGGATTTCCAAGGCAGCAGGATGGTAGAATCGGGGTACGGTTTACCCCCACTCTTTTCTAAATATAGTTCACCGTCTTTCGAACGGCTAGCGCACACAGACAGGGCTGGGATATGCTTGTGTGTGCCAGCACGGTGGACGTAAAGTGGGGGTAGCCGGGACGTCATAGTGGGAGACGATGGTACGCTGAGTGGGAGAGTGGTGGGGGTAAACAGTACCACGTTCTGGCTTCACTGTGTCCGTGTGCACTGGTCGTTCGAGAGACGGCGAGCTATAGTGAGAACAGAGTGGGGGGTCTACTACTCACGATTCTGACGTTCGAGACGGTGAGTTATCTTGGGAAAAGAGTGGTGGGGGTAAACTGACCCACGATTCTGGCATCACTGTTCGTGATACCCACTACGCTAATTTTCTCTCCCCGCGTAGCGCCTATGGACTCCTGCGGCGGGTGACACGCCTCTACGGCCTAGAAACGACGCGCCGCGGAAGGATCCCCTGGCCATGCAGACTCCTTCCGTCTTAGGAGATTGCCTAATCGTACGCTCTCTTACCATACCAGCGCCCTGAACGTCTTGCTGGCCCCGTCAAAGACGGCCCTGAAAGCGCGAGCGTTGACCGCCGCGAGATTATTACGTAATTAATTTAAAGTGTTGTCGGTATTATTCCCCTACGAATCCTCCAGGAGCGTTTCGATGTTATATTTATGCGAGTACGAGTCGGCAGAGTACGGTTCTTCTGCGCCCAATTCAAATCTCGGGCCGGAAGGGGCGCGACGCAAAATGCGTTGTAACAAGGGTTATACGTATAAGGCGAAGGTACAACCGAAAATACCGGTATAATACCGGTATTTTACGTTTCAGTAGACGTCCCTGGATAGAGACTCCCACAAATCAACGCGAAATATTCGCAGCGGCAGCGTTTATTCGAGGTGATAGATTTTTTATAGATAAATTTTTGCGGAATTTTTTCGCATTTGTGTGAACACTCTCATAAAACGTCATGAATTTGAAACTGTTGCGAATCTATGGCCGAGAAATATTCGCTATCGCTGCGAAGATTTCGCGTTGATTTGTGGGAGCCTTTATAGTCACCGTTAGTATACAGCGAATGCTCGACGCTGGCTGACCATAGTCACAGTTAAAAACGAAAAGGTTTACTCTTTAAGGCACACGATTTTAAAGAAAATGAAAATCCTAGTTGCACTGAATTTTTTTTAATATAAAAAAATTATATAAAAATAAAATATTAAACTGTACGACTATGAGTAACTTCAACTTTTCGAGGTGGGTTAAAATATATCCCACCATGCCTAAAAAGCTAAGCAAAAGGTGGGACAGTTTTTAACCCACATAACCCTAAAGAGTTAAAGCATTATTGTGGGCACGAGATAGGTCAATGATGACTTTTCTGCATACTAATCATTGGCGTAACTACAATTTTTGTGTGTGTGGGGGGGGGGCAGGTCCCTTGACTATCGCCCATAACACATCCCATCAGGCACTTGTATGTATTCTATACCATGCAGGGATTGTAACCGTAACCCGAACCCGGTTCGACTCTTAACTATAAGCAGAAACCCGGTAACCCGGGTTACACTTGGACTGTACTAACCCTGGTAACTCGCTCTGAGAAGAGGTATTGTATTTTTTGTAATTTCCTTGCGTTGGGTATTGCATTTCGGCCCAAGTATTTATTAATTATAACATAAGATATTACTAACTGACGAATGTTGTTTACATATTTCAATAATTTCTGGGCAGAGGGGGGGGGGGCAGTCCACATTCTTGAGGGGGGTGGGGCAACTCCTACCTAGTTACGCCCATGAAATTAATGGCAACAGGTGAGTGCAACAGGTGGTTCTGTTCCATAATGTTGTATCACGATGTGTGCCCTTGCGCATATTAGGTACAGATTCTTCGCGATTATGGACTCTTTATTGATATGCGATTATTGTCCAGGCGTCATCCCCACCACTGGGGGGGGGGGGTTGGAGCCGTGGTACTCGGCAACCGCACACTTTGTTCCTGCGAACCGCCGAGCCGGCTTCCCGTTCACTAGCCGACGACTGAACGTTAGGAGCCCACAAAAAGGTTACATTCCTGGGTGTCGGTGACACAATATTAATGTAACGATAAAACTTTTTTATTTTTGGTTCTTTATTAATGAAACTTTTATGAACATATTGGTGAGATTTTTCTGATTAAGATGATACTAAGCACGACACAATTTGGGTCATATTTTCTTATGATTTATCAGAATCGATAATAAACTAGTATGAACTATTAACACTTTCTACATGACTAAATATGATACAATTTATGTCATATTTGGTATCATTTTAATCAGAAAAATTTCACCAATATGTTCATAAAAGTTTCGTTAACAACGAATCAAAAATAAAAAAGTTTCATCGTTGCATTAGCGCTGGACAACAATGTATGCGCTCGATAGACTCGACGGATGGAGCAGGGGAATGGACGATGATTAGTCGAAGCGTTCAATTGTCAGCGACTGTCCAGAGAGCTGCCGACGAATAAAATGTAGCTAGATCACCTCCAGTCACAAGTATTTTTATTATTGGCCGAAACGGTACACACACAATCGGACTGTGTGGTCAGCTATAATGTAACCATTGGTTGACGAGAGCGTCGCAGGCGGGCCACGTAGCCGAGTCGAGTAGGAAATGAAACTCTCTCTCTCTGTTTTTCACTGGCTTGTCCTTTTCTACGTTCGGAATACTACAATGGCGAGTTGCCGAGGCTCGAGCTTCGGGTAAAAAACGTATTCACGAGGGTCAGAAGTGTTTCGCGTAGTCCACGATTATCGTTCCCTCGCGGACCCGAGTTTGGGACAATAATCGAGAGAGCTCTGTATTCCAGTAAAATTGTGTTTAACTCTGCCTTTAACCTTTTCAGGACCAAACTATCGTTTTCAAGAACTTTGTTGTTTACCTACTAAAGATGGTGTGACAAAATCACTAAACAGTGATTAATCACAGTGATCGCAGATTAACGATTTAACTTCATTCATGACCGTGACCGTGATTTTTTTATATTGAATAAATTTGCTCACTGTGATCGTGATTCTTGGTCTTTCAAAAAAACATATTCAATATGATTTGAAAGTGAATTACATTACTATTTGTGTGTTTAAAAATTAGTAGAAAAAGAAGAGGTTAAATTTTTGTAGCGTACACAGTCGGGTAGTTGGCTGTGGGACGTCCGCGCATGGTTGCTGATCATTTTAGCCCTCGAGCCGATGAGCTCAAGGTTTCGAAGGTAATAAAATGGTTTGCAGCTGTGCGCAAGGATTTTCGTTGCGACAGGAAAATTTCTGTTTAAGTGGTCGGGGGAACTTTATCTTTTAAGGGTTTTTTTCCTCCCCCGAAAAGACAGCGGGTTAGGCTGGGTGCATTCAGTCACGAGTACTCGCCGAGTAAAGTTACTTACTATTTCGTTACCCGTAACGATAGGGCAAGTTTTCATTGTGTGTTGGGAAACTAACATTATTAATTCCTTTCGGAATTTATGTGTATATATTAGTAAGTAAGTGTAAATAAACTTTAGCATAGTTATAGTAGTGTATTAATTCATTTCTCTACGTCACCACCTCACTTTACTTTCCCGGACCAAAAATTATTAACTTTTAGAATCTGAAAATGCAAGGTTTAAATTTAGGAATCCACCGGGTCAAAAGTTATGCGTATGTAAAACCAAGTATTTTTATCGTACTTTACAGGTTAGTTTAACGCCAAATTGACTTTTATACAAAATCCGTCCAATCAATGGTGTCACTCGTATCACTGCTTGTAAGGTGATGAACGTGGTTAGAGCTTGTTTACGGGGAAAAAACCACTTTGAACAAATGTTTTCTTTTTTCGTACACAGACTCTAACCAACTCAGAATCAGTATTTCGCTTTGAATAAATGTTTTTTTTTTCGTAAACAGGCTCTAACCAACTCAGAATCAGTATTTCGCTTTGAATGAATAGTTTTTCCCGTAAACAGGCTCTAACTTCCGGTAATCAGTATTTCGCTTTGAATAAGTGATTCTTTGTTGCAAGCACATTTGAATTATTTCGCCAAAATGGCCGCTAACACGTGCGTCCCCTTACAAGTAGTGACACCAGTGATTGGACGAATTTTGTATAGAAGTCAATATGGCATTAAACTAACTTGTAAAGTACGCTAAAAATGCTTGGTTTTCCATACGCATAATTTTTGACTCGGTGGATTCCTAAACTTAAATCTTGCAATTTTAGATTCCACTCGTTGAATACTACCGGATAATATAAAGGAAAGTCAATAATTTTTGGTCCGGGAAATTAAAGTTCAGCCAAAGAAGAAATTATAAAAGAATAATTTGCTATAATTAAACAACATGTATGTTATGTTACATATAGATTAGAATTTATAATCATTAACTTCTTCAATATTCTTCATTGTTCTTCATTATTCCTTTATTTTATAGACACACTATGAAAAATCATTGTGATCGAGAACGATCGTGATCGAATCACACGTGATTCAGAAGTAGCAGTTCACGCCATCTCTATTACCTACGCTTTTATCGACGGGGCATTGCATATGTATCATTGTTTCACTTCTTGAAGTGGCCAGCGTCGATCCCAAATCGTTGACGCTCGGCGTTCGACATCTCGATTAAACGCACCGCTGAAACTTATTCGGAGTTTTTATTTGAAGCATTCGAATAAAAGATAAAATTAAAGATGAAAAATCACTGCTGCTTCTAGTTGACTGCAAGATGTAAATACCTATGCATATTATAAATAAAATCAGTTTAAAAACTAATGAAGCTTTAATATCTTTTATCAAGAGAATTAGTTCAGTTCCTAGCCATGGTCCCTTTCAGACTTTTTATCCTCGCGACGAGTAGAATATGATGCAATGAAAAAAATGTTGACCTTGAAATTCAAGGCGAAGGTCAATTTTACGGCACCGCTCTTACCTCCAATCACCACTAAAGATGGTGTGAACTGCTACTTGTGAATCAGAAGTGATTCGATCACGTTCGTTTCCAAACACGATGATTTTTTACAGTGATTCGTGATTTTTCGTGATCGTTTCTGATTGGTGGAAAAACGTAACAGTTCTTTACACGCGACACATAACCTATATATTTTATATTAACGTCATCGGACCAAAAATTCGAGTTATATCGTATAAAGTGAAGGAATAATTAGGAACAATGTAGAATAGTGAATAAATTAATAATTATAAATTATAATCTACATGCTGCCTAGCAAATCATTCTTTCAAAACTTCTTGTTTTTTCTACTAATTTTAAAAAACACAAATAGTAATGTGATTCATCGTTCAATCATATTAAATACGTTTTTTTGTTTAAAGATTAAGGACTTACGATCGCAGTGAGCAAATTCACTCAAGATACAAAAAATCGCAATCACGGTCGTGAATGAAGTTAAATCACGGCTGTGATCGTGATTCGGCGATCACTGTGATAAATCACCGTTACTGATATTATACGCCATCTCTAATCACCACCAAACTAAAGGTGTAGAATCCGGGTATGGTAGCTGCGACATGTAATTTCTTGACACCCTGTAGATACAATGCTATGTAGTTATGCAACGTGCTGCACCTACCAACTAAGCGTTACGGACAATGGTTTGTGTGGGTTAAGCGGTTAAAATGTTTGGATGCGACGAAGGATATATACTGGTTTTGTTTGGCGGAAACGTTATCCACCGTATTTGTCAAATGTGTTCATAAATATTTGTACTCTTTTAAAAAAGATTCTAATCTATACTCTTTTTATTTTTCTTCAGATAATTCTGTCTGTAGAAATTAGCGAACAGTGTAAGATTAACCGACAAATTCGTGATCATAATGGTGGCTGCGAGACTTGACCCGGAACATCCAGGTTTGAACGCTTGTAACCCGTACGTTATCAGGCCCACGAATTGTATCTGTTGGTAAACGAAAAACGGTAAATACAAGATTCGGAGAGGCAAGTGTCGATAAGACACATTCTTTGTGGAAAGTAATTTTCTTGCAAAATATTTGAACAATGGAACAATCGTTTAACTGTACCTATACCTACTGAAGTTATAAAAATGATAGATTTTCGAAAAATAAAATTTAATAAACTGATATCTTCAATTAGATGTTGCACTTAAAATTAGTCCAAATTTCGGCAAATTTTTATGAGACATTACTGAGCTAATATTTTACTTGATTTGGTAAATCTAGTGTTAATTTAGGGAATTATTATTTACTTACCATTTGAACCATGGTAATTATAGGTTTAATTGGTTGGACTATCTTTTGCACGACTCCTCTGAAGGAGGACAGTAAATAATAAGTATACATTATCACGTGTACCGTGCAATTAACCATAGCAAACGTCATTGAGTATCCATTGGGATAGTATTTCACCACTGCCCAAACAATGTACGCCGTTGAAATATGGTGGTACACGTGTAACACTGAAATCTGCCGATATTTTTTTCGGAGCACATACAATATAGTTTCAATGTAATCGATGACTTTCAGACAGAATATATACCATAATATTTTCGTCATCTGGAAATGATATGATTCATGAGTTTACTCACATACAAAATATACAGGGTGATTCTCCCGCTGCGCAAATTATTTGTCGATCGGTCCTCACTGTTGTTAACGTCCCGGGACCACACATACACGCGGCAAAACGGAGGTTCTTTAGAGCAGCACGTCCTTTGATTTGCGCAGCGAGGGAATCACCGTATAGTAAGGTCAATGTCCCTATTTTTAAACATGTAAGAGTTTTGCTATCGCAGAAATTGATTTTTATTATTTATTTATGCAACAATCGACAAAAAAACTTATTAAACGTAAAATTTAAACGTCTCTTTTTAATAATTTCAAATAAAAGTATTTTTAAAAACATTTGAACTTAATAATAGTTAATTTAATATGAAGTATAAAATGTCCCCATTTCTGCTCAGTGAAAATGAAAATACTCGCATTTCTGCTCACGAGCGTGTTCCTATTTCTGGTCAGTGAAAATGAATGTGCCAAAACCAAACTTTGGCGAACAACATTAAAGATTCCGTAAGTTTTTTTTAGTAAAAATGAAAGGTCCACGTGTAACTTACAATCGCAACGGAACCGCTCAAATCACGTTTTCTTACGACGGACACACCTATTAAATTTATTTTTATTAAAATGCTGCCACCTATTGAAATACTGAACTAATTTATTATTTAACTTTTCACATTAACACTAGAACTACCAAGCCAGTCAAAATGATTTGTCAATACACTTTTACAACGACGATTAAAATGTTATGACAATACATTTTCTCAGATCTTTTGCACTTTTTATTACGATATGAAAGTGAAGAAATTAGTCAATTTCTAAATTTCTAAATTTTCAAAGGTTTTTCACGTTTATCCACCGATCGAAGCAAATATGCGTTTATCGTCGGTAGTTCCAGTGTTAAATAAAAAATATGCGTACTGAGCAGAAATCGGGACGTGATTAGAAATAGGGACATTGACCTTATAGTTCAGATTAGCGCGAGTGGAATCAGCCCTATTACTTTTTCACTTATTTCACTTCAAGATAAGATCATAATATGCAAATTCTCCTTCTCATTGGCCATATCTGTAACAATATTTCGTTTTCTTTGCCATTAGCATTATCCACTCGACAAAAATGAGCCAGGAGAAAACATATTAAGCTGCGTCTACACTATACAGCAAAACAGTGTTATACAACATGTTGTTATAACTTGTTACAAGACAATACCTTTCAGACAAGTCTGTAACATGATTGTATAACATTTCACGTCGCATTATTAGTAATGGCATCACACTAGATAGATAACATATAATTTGTTATATAACACGAAAAATGTTATGTATCATCACGTTAAATAACATTTTTCTATCTGTTTTTCTAATAAGTTTTATAACTTTGCAATATCCAAAGAATATAATAATGTAACGCCAAAGATGTGTTATATAAAAAAGAATGAACTCGAAATAATGAAATATTAAGTGGAAGCGGCAATAAATGGCATGAATAAAAATAAAAAAACTATTTTTGTATTAACTTTGCACTAATTTTTGTATTTACTAAATAATTAACCAAACTTAATTTGTCCCTTGGTATCAAACTGATCCAGTTGTAAAAATTAATACAATGAAGTGATAAATAGTTAAATTTGCAAATTCCGTAAAGTAAAAATCACGAAGCCTCAGCTAAATTTACCTACACATAACAGAATAACGTAATTTCTTAAGAGAAAACTGTGTCAACTTGACACAAGTGACGGATGAGGGTTAATAAAGTAATTAATAAATTAATTAATAAATTATTTTCAAAACATGGTATTTAAAATTGATATAAACAGAAAAGATGTATAATTGTTTGAATGTGTGATTGAATTTACTTATTTGACCGTGAACTCCTATTATTATTTGAACGAACAGTTGTAGAGTGTCGGGAGAATAGGTGGACTCCTATTATTTGAACGGCCTGATTATATGAACTGTCTGTCCTTCAAAGAGTTCAAATACGTGGAGTTCTATTGTACCGGAAAAATATGCTATCGTTTCCGATGAACGATGAATTCCGAGCAAACCTGTTTAGTTTCCACATATACTAGTGTCATTTTTTATTTGTGTCGATGATGGATTGCCAGTCACAGTTAGTCATGATTACTAAAGACATCGACATTTGTGCTGTTTCAATTTCTAAATGAAGCTTGCGTCAAAATTTTTACCAAATTTATCTTGAGTCTAGACGCATTTTCACGCGATCACTGATTAGTTTCATTTATATCTGACTTATATTAAATTTCTAAAATGATATGTATCTCTTGTGAGAAGTTTTTTACGTTCAAAATCTATTAAACTTTATTTGTACGTAATCACTGAGATCCTATGAAAAAGAACTACTTTCATTATGTTACTTTCATTATTGTTTTTTACTTCAGTATTGTCTCATCAATTAGCAAAGATTCTTGCGGTGGGAAATACTAATACTGGTTTGTGTTTTGTGAAATTCTTGTCAGTTGAAATATAAATATTTATTATCTTGAAACCGGTTATCGTTCAATAATCCAGTGACTTATTGACGGCCGCTTACGTTACAAAGCAACGATTGATAAAAAGATTAATTTTTCTGTTATACCTTGTACGGTTTGTAGTCATAGGAATAATCGAGTTTAGTGCAATACATAAATCCATCCTCGTACCATCCGGTAGCTAATGCCTGCTGTACTACCATAAAGTTCGTTACGATTTGGAATATATTGTACCAATAGATGAATGTTTTGAAAGAGTATGGCTTCTTGTCTTTCATGTAAATCGGGCCATAGTATAAGATAAAATAGAGGTAGATTATCGAGAGAATTGTAAGAGGTACAGGTGAACTAATCAGTAGCCAGTCATTCGTCCTTTCGTCTGTAACACACAGGTGTTGAGAAAATGTAAGACATGTTCATGTTGAAAAATAAATAGTAAATAAAGTAACAATAATAAATAGTAAATAGTCAAATTCACATTAGGTGATTGTTTCAAAGTGGAGAGCAAATGGTGTTTGATGATTCGTGATGGGTGATTTCACGTTGCAAATAACGCATTGAACAAAATTCAACACTACTGAACGTTTTAGAGGGTACATGGCACAGACGTCCTTTTCCTCGATCGTTCAGAACTGAATTATCCTTTATTTGAACGTTAAATTTGTAGTCGATATTCCGTGGTCATCTCGAAACGGTTGGTGATATTTTTCTTCCGATTTTACTATTAGCTCTGAAACTGTCTCCAAACTCACTAAAGTATATTTAGTGTGTGTACATGAAAGCAAATTAAAAGTTTTCTTAGAACACTTTTTAATTTCAGCTCACACATCGAATTATCTTAGGTGTAAATAGTTAGTATGATATGAAAAAAATGCTTTGTGTTAACAAATAACACTGTATTAAAGTAAAAAAGTATTAAAGGAGATAATGGAAATGTTCGACTGACGATTTTAGTCGGATATGACGATGGGACAAATTGCTAAGAAGAATGATTATTCTTTTCTATTGGTTAAATGCTAATAACAAATTTTGGTGATTCCTTAGGGCCATTTGGTAGCTTCATCCTTTTTGGCTGTCACATCCAACCAGGATAGAAAAAAAAAGAGAAGCTTCCGTGCTTGTCCTTCCACATTGTCCCTCATTCCTGGAATCTGCCTTTGTTGAAAAATTAGTAAAAGGCTTATGAATTAGCCTAAGCGCATCTTGAAGTTGTCCAGAAATTCAAGTTCACAGGGCTTCACGATAATAAAACAAATCAGACCTTTCATGTCCTAACGCTACTACTTCTCAACGCATCAGATCTCTCGATATACAGTGAGTGTAAAAAGTATTCGTACACCCTTTAAAACGGAACAACTCTTTTAAAATTGGTCCAAATGACTTGAGTTTTTTTTGTGAAGTTAGAGACATTAATTTACTAAATGATGTGAAAAAAAAATTTGAAAAAGTTGCAATTGGTCCGAATCGCGAAGAAAATATTAAAGGTCGTGTTTTACAACTTTTTAATCTGAGGCTATTATGAAAATTTAATAATTACATATCGAAGATTTATGTTCGTTATATACATGTTGAAAATTTCATCAAAATCGGTTAACGTTGCTACGAGAAACAATCGATTAAAAATGTTGAAAATCACAGTTTTTCCCGACTTTCGATCTACAACTGCAGTAAATCTAACAATTTTCACATCTTTTGATGTCTGTCGCTCGTTTCTGTATTAACCGATTTCAATGAAAGTTTCAGTATGTACATAACTAACGTAAATCTTCGATATGTATTTATTAAATTTTCATTATAGCCTCAGATTAAAAAGTTGTAAAACACGACCTTTAATATTTTCTTCGCGATTCTGACCATTTGCAACTTTTTCAAATATTTTTTTTCACATCATTTAGTAAATCAATGTCTCTAACTTCACAAAAAAACTCAAGTCATTTGGACCAATTTTAAAAGCAGTTGTTCCGTTTTAAAGGGTGTACGAATACTTTTTACACCCACTGTAAATATGTATGACATTTTTGAAAATTAAGTACTTATCTCGGGATCCACAGTTTCGACCACGAAAGCAGACATCTTTCAAATTGTTTTCACGGGAATGATCACGCAGGAGAGCAAGAAACAAATAAATAAGAATATACAACTTCGTTTAATGGATTCTTGACTTAAGGGTAGTGTAACAGCAATCGTCCATAACCGCCACGTCAGTGTCGACCGATCGTGACAAAAACATTGTTAATAATTCACATAATTATAAATAAATATAGTGTAACTAAATTTGGAATAAATAAAGTGTCATCGGTCACCTGTAAGTCAAGGACTATCACGTCTAGAAGTAATGACAGCTTGGAGTGCATGCAGCATGAAGAAATTATAATACTATACAGGGGGTGGTCCACGCAATTGTTTCAGGTCATAGTGCCGTTATTAATGCATATATGAAAAAATGCCGAAGGAGAAAGATAAATGGCTCGAAGAGCACTACAGTTGTAGGCCCTTAGATTTTTTTTAAGTGCAACAGTGCATGTGCAATTAACAATTGCATCATTTCTTTAAATGGAAATTCATACTGTTTGTTACACAGATCGATTCTTCTGTTAATTCTACGTAAAAAATGATTAGGGTACCATGGCAAAAAAATTATTAGTTCTCGTGATATTTTCAAAAAATTTCTTCAATATAAATACCGTTTATAAATTTTTTGGAGGATCTGAGAGAAAGGATCATACTGGAATTTAAACAAAGTTACGGAAATAATAAACAAACGTTATCAGAAATGTTTACAATGTGATGGAGAAGCGTTTGAGCATCTTCTTCAATAAAGACATTTTTTGAAAATATCACGAGAACTAATAACTTTTTTGCCATGGTACCCTAATAATTTTTTACGTAGAATGAACAGAGGAATCGATCTGTGCAACAAACAGTATGCATTTTCATTTAAAGAAATGATGCAATTGTTAATTGCACATGCAATGTTGCACTTAAAAAAAATCTGAGGGCCTACAGCTGTAGTGCTCTTCGAGCCATTTATCTTTCTCCTTCGACATTTTTTCATAAATGCATTAATAACGGCACTATGATCTGAAACAATTGCCCCCTGTATACTTAAGGTGTGACACGAGCAAAAGTCAGTCTATCCAGAGTATGTTATGTTACGTAACTTACCAGCAAGTTCTATGTTATAGCGATGATACACATCCATCAGACCCATGATTACAGTTTGCTATTATCTGGTTTTGTAGTATGTATGCCCTTAAGGTTCTTCCCGAGTCGTTAAATAGAAATCAGATTTCGATCGAATCTGTGGCCGTTCTTGGAAACCTGAACTGACTGGACGCGTCAGAAATGCAAAGCTGAAAAGACGTCTCCCGGCGTCACAGGGGCAAGGGAAGTATTTCGTTAGCTCCACCTTCCATTTTCGATATTCGTATTTAGGAAGTAAAGTTGCGTGACGAAGAAAGTAAACGAAAGCATTGAGAGTGAGTGAAATAAAGCAACGGCGGCCACACGTTTGTTCACAGCAAGATAGCTGATGATAAACCAGACCGATAAATTCAAGTGTCCAATGAATCGCTCAAAATTCAATATCGACCTCGATCCAATTATGTTTGATAATACGTAAGTCACACTAACAATAAGTCTTAAATGATATCTATAAATTGATAAATAACTTGTTGAGGGTTATATTCAAACTCATTTTCATTCGGAAGACCTAATCATATTGTTAATAAGACTATTGTGAAAAATAAGAAAACTTGTATTTCGTACTAGTAATTGTCACACCAAGCAGCTGTGACATCTGTTTCAAGTTCATGGTCACTCGCTACTGGGTCATTCCACGCGAAATCGAACACTTTTGGAAGCACCATTTCGGATTGTGCTCAAATTTGGATATGTTGTAGTCTTTAGCGATCTATAAACGTTCCTCCAAGGATTTTTGAACATTTTAAAAATTGTTGATTTTGAATTAATTTTCATACGGCCAATTTTACAGTGTCCATCTTTTTGAAGACATGTACCTACCTAACGAGAAGAAATAGGGCTATATTCTCATTGTTTTCAAAAGTTTAAATAGTTCCCCGTTATAAAAGCAGGGCATTTATTTAAAACAATTGCAAAATAAATGGTTAAAATATACTTTTTTTTAATTGAAATAATTTTTATTTGGTACTCTTATGTCTCCACTGTGAGTATCCACAAAGCTCAGTTTGATCAGTTCGTTAGGTCAATAGTTATGATTTATTGAAAAAAGATTGACCCTACATTTCAAACAGCTGTGAAATCTACAGTTTAAAAAATGTTCAAAAATTCTTCCAGAAACGTTTATACATCAATAAAGACTGCAATATATCCGAATTTGAACAAAATCCGATTTCGCGTGGAATAACCATGCTGCTTTATCTCACTTCATCTCAATGGGTCCCAGTCACTCTTCTCGACACGCGGCACTATATGATATACGATCCTTGGATGTCACCAATTTTAGCCAATAATAAAAATACGTATGCTCTGTTTTCACAGTGCGTCCGAAATGTCGGTGCTATATGGAAGAGATTATACCGCAAGCAATCGGAACCCCCGTGCCCCGTATCCCTTTCGCTGGACTTCTTTTCAGCTCTGCACAGAAGGAATACTCGCGCAGTAGAGTATCAAGAGAAAATTTCAGGATATGCGACTTTGCGCTATTGGACTCCGGACCTAATGAAAACGTGACAACACTCAGCAATAAAAGTGACAATTTTAAATAAATAATGTATACACATCTAATGTATTAGTGCCAATACGTGTCACTTGTAACATCTGATTGGAGCACTGATACTTCTGCAATTGATCATACTGGAACTTCGTTTTCTTAATGGCTATGAATAAAAATTTATTTCTTATTCTCGATTTATTTTATGCACGATGAAATTATAATATCTCAGTTATGTCACGAACAAGAGTCACTCGGTCCAGAGTGTGTTAAGTCTCTTAACTTACCAGCGAGCTCTGTGTTATAGCGGTGATACACTTCCATCAGACCCATGGTTACAATCTGCTATTGACTTGTTCTGTACGATGTACGCTCTTATGATTCTTCCAAGTCCTTATGGAAATCAATGTTGAATACAAACTTTTCTCGGTTTTGAAAACTTCAACTGACTGGGGTCACCAGTTGTGAGCGTGTTTCATAGAGAGAATGATGTGGCTAAGCATCACCTTCTTTTATATATGCACACGTACATTATTATGCGCATAGTGAGCAGCAGTTGATATATGTGCAATACCAACACATGACATTGCGAAGTTTTTAATCTTTTCATCGATTATCGTGCAACATCTTAAAAAATCGGTAAGCTAATTCCTGTAAAGTAAATGTCCTATTGGTCATTTATTCGGGAAAACTTTCATGCAGCTTAGTATTTCATTATCGGCTCGAGCACTTTTATATTCAAACACAAAATTAACTAATTGGCTATTTGGACAGTTGATAATGTGAAGTGTTTGTAACGGCATAACTATAGTACAGAGTTCAAAGCATTCACTCCAACTGCACTTCATCTTTCTTCGGTTATTGTTACGCTAAGAACGTTCTGTAATGTTAATGGTTTTTCTTTAAGGGGTCATGCTCAGTCAGAAATTTTTCAAAAATCGAGTTTTCACTTTCTACATTTTCTTGAAGCACAACATCTCGAGAATATTCTGTGCAAGTTTCAAGGTAGTCCAATTAAAAATGACAGAGTTACGGGCGTTAAAATATAAACATTTTATATAAGTGTAAGCTTGACTTGAAACTTTAAACGCGTTTTTCTCGAAACTACATTTTTCAAATCGGTGATCAATATTTCTCGAAAACTACTGTGTCGATTAACATGAAACCTGTTGCGCCTTATTTTAAATCAGACAAACTTGTCCTTGAACGAAGGATTTTTTTTCGTTCCGTATTTTTTTTAATTGACCAAAAACGAGTGACTTTTTAGGTGAAAATCGCACTTTTCAGGAAAATGTCCGCCATTTTGTTCTTAATAAATATTTCGAAAAACCCCACGTTCAAGGACAAGATTGGTTCTTCCATTATATAAATCTTACTGAATTTTTAATTTCAGATGAATCGTTACGAAATTAAGTGATCACGGCAGACCACTTTTTGTGAAGAGACATCCGGAAGATTGCTCACCATTTATTTGCTAATACATATATCTAAATAAAAAAATTACTTTATAATCTAGAAGCTGTAATCTTTGAAACACAAACAGATTTTTTGTAAAAGGTCATAGTTTTTGAGAAAAGAATTCCCAAAAAACACTCTTTTTTCGGCCTCCTGACTAAGCATGACCCCTTAAAAGTAGTACTTGCCGACATTGGCGTAACTAGGTAGGGGCCAGGGTGGGCCTGACTTCCCCAAAATACGGACTAGCCTCCCATTAAGATATTATTCAAATATGCCAAAAAACATTCGTCAGTTACTAAAATCTTTTGTTATAAAAAATAAATACTTGGGCCGAAATACAATACGCAATGCAACTAAATACAACAAAAAACAGTACTATCCTCATTACGTGAAAGTATTAAGTACAATTGTATTAGAATGAAGCTCTTTAATTTTAATATTCTACTGTAACTAATAATCCTGTGACATCAATTGAAGGGCCGGTGCAATAATGGGACTAGCGCTCGAGAATGCGAAAAATATTTTTGCATAAAAAACCAGCAAATTGAAGCTTATATATGATAGATTTTAACTATAGGTATCTGCACACAATAGACTCTTGCTTTTAATCAATCTCAATTTTTTTTTATTTTTTAGAATTATGTTCATATCTTTCTATTCTTAGTTTTGGTGTTAAATAAATATGCAAATAATTATTGTAAAATGTGTAACTTTATTTTCTGCAACCCACGTACAATGTATAAATAGTACAAAATACGTACAGGTGCCTGATGAGAAGTCAGGGGACCTGGCCTCCCAGACAAAAATCCTAGTTACGCCAATGCTTGCCGAATGCATTTCTACGTGTGAAAATAACTACGTACATCGTTGTTGTTTCATATGTCTTTACTAATAAATTATCAACTTCGCTGGGAACGTACCTCTAGATGTGTCGATAAATAATCTACAATTATTGTTTTCATTTATACGACGATATATTTTAAACTGATGCTTTCGCAACTGTTTACTGAGACAAAATTGTGCAGAACGTTGGACAACAATTATGAATGTAAATGAAACAAGTATCGTTTCAAGTGCCCTGATTATAAGGCACAAAATATAAGCAGATGCGGAATAGAAATGATGCGGCTCCGTTTCTTCGGTTCCTGCGCATCGGTTGCACTACTTTCGCCGACCAAACCCGAGAACGAAAATCTTTATCGTGATCGTAGCTTTTCATGCAATTTTATCAGATTGCGCCCGCTGTTAAAATTCATCCGCGTTTAATTTCTCAAGGCTGCTAGTTCAGAAGAAGAACGTGATGAATTTTAATTAACAGTACCTCGTTTATCGGCATGTGCTGCATAATAATGCTCGTTACAAACGGTGAGAATTAATCTGCCTATTAATTAGTCGACAAGAAAGATGCAAATGTTATTTTGTTACTTTCGTACAAGCTTTCAAGAAATTACATATCGCAGCCACCATAGCTACATGGTGTCGCAAAATTACCTTGATCTTGAATTACAAGGTCAAATTTGTTTCATTCCATACTCTATACATTGTGAGGATAAAAAGTCTGAAAGGAACTATGGGTCGAAATCGACCGTTCTCTTGAAAAATAACGTTATAATTTCGTTCATTTTTCAACTAGTTTCATTTGTAATATATCAGGTCTAGTAATATTTAATGTCGTTTTCCAATACATTTTTAAAACTAATTTATTTAAACAAAACAAAACAATTTAATCAACGATATAGTCGCCGTTGTTTTCAACTACTTGTGCCCAACGCTCAGGTAGCATCTTAATCCCTCTATTGTAAAATTCTTGTGATTTTAATTCAAAAAATTCGGTCAAGGCGTTTTTGAGGCACTCTTGATTATTGAAATGTTTTCCAAGAAGAAAATTTTGGAAGGAACGAAACAAATGATAATCGGATGGGGCAATATCTGGAGAATATGTAGGTTGTGGGAGAACTTCCCATCCCAACTGGCGTAGTTTTTCCGCCGTGATTCTTGCAGTATGCGGTCGTGCGTTATCGTGATGAAGAATTACGTCCTTCCGATTAATCAGCGCGGGTTCTTTTTCTCTCAAAGCTCGGTCTAACCTTTCCAATTGTGCACTATACACTTCACTTGTAATGGTTTGGTTGGTTGGTAAGAGTTCATAATGAAGAATTCCTTTAAAATTCCACCAAACACACAACATCACCTTTTTCGCATGCAAGTCAGGCTTTGGCGTGGGCTGCGGCGCTTCGCTTTTGTCCAACCATTGTGGCCGTCTCTTCAGATTAACATAAAGCACCCATTTTTCATCTCCGGTAACAATTTGCTCTAAAAACGGCAATCGGTTTTAACGAGAGAGGAGCGAACTGCAGATTGTGACTCTTTGATTGCGGTTGTTTTCGGTTAATTCATGTGGAACCCACTTTCCAAACTTTTGGACCTTACCAAGTGACCGCAATTGATTGCAAATAGTTTTTTGCGAACAGTTTAAAGCTGTCGCAAGCTCTTGTTGCGTTATTTGAGGATTTCTAACCAAAAGAGCCTGAAGTGCTTCCTGATCAAAATTAGACACACGGCCTCGACCACTCTCGTCATTCAACGAAAAATGTCCCTCGCGAAATTTCTTAAACCAACAGTATCTTGACAAAAAGCACTACAGATATTTTTTGCAGCCTCATTTGCTTTTCTTCCCAACTGGAACTCGTAAAGCATGCAATGCCGAATATGCTCTTCATCTGCCATCCTTTAACCCTAGTTTCGCAAAGTAAAACAGTTCGAACACAAACTTTTCGCAGCAAAACTTGTTAATTACGCTTCACACTTTTTGTATGTACCACGCGTTTGTAGGTTATGTTGATGAAGTTAGCGGCAAGCAGGATTCTAAACGAACACTAAAAAACGACACTAATTATTACTAGACCTGATACATATTTAGATTTCGCAGTCAGATACAACTCAGATATCGTGCTATTGGTGAAGCAGCAGGGATTATTCATTTTTTACTTTATTTGTTATTTACACGAATAAGACTTCAAAGAAAGACATTTGCAAACCTAAAAGACGCTAGCCACGAGGCGGCAATTTACCGTCAAAGGCAGGAACGCCGGGCTCGGCGAGACGAGATGTTATCTGACACCCTAAAGCTGCCGGTGACCGACGCTCGAGTTACAATGTAACACAGAACGAATCACCCACGAATAAAAATTTAAACTTTTACTCCTTTCAGTGTACTTTATAAAAAAGGGTATGAATTCATTGAGATTTTTTTTTCCTCATGAAAATAAGTCCAAACATGACATAATTCAGACTATTTTCAGTATTACTTGTATAGTTCGATTCGCAACAGGAAGGGAACAAGTGGGATAATTGATCACAGTTTTGCCTTTTTGTTGAAATAAAAATAATTCTTTATTTTATTTATATCTCATCATTCGCAAAGATTCTTAGTATAGTTGCAGTATTCTAACTTGCAAGCATTCGATGATGAAAACTACTTTTAAGTATTAAACTTGGTGCCATTCGTGCATTGTTTTACTATGCTGGTATAGTATTAGATGTTTGAAACAACAGAGAATCGAGATCTGATGTGACGTTCTAATTATTCCTCGAAACTAAATAATTTTGTTGCTGGTGATGTCTTGTGAAAAGTGGCTGAAACCATCTTACATTTGATTGTATACGTAATTATTTATTTATGTAATTATGCAATGCGATGTTTTATTTTAATCACAGTTAAATAATCTATCCGGAATTATTCGTTAATAATGTTTTGAATTTTTTATCGTCATTAGAACAGCACTCGATACCATTAAAGTACGATTCAAAACACATTTTGTTGCATGGCTGCAAATGGTAGAAAAATAGTGAATTGCTTTATTGGGACACTCTGTGTACTTCGAATATTTACGTACTTATTTTAGACAATGAGCAAAGGTTTTCAAACATTTGGTCGGCAGTCGACCTGTCCATATGTTAAGACCGGGAACGCAGGGGAGGCATGCACAATAAGACCATAAAAGCCGTTTGGAGTGACTGGCGAGCTGGTCACGGTCAGAACGAACCCCGGACCTAGCCATCATGCAGTCCTCACTTCCACAATATTAAAAACAAATATAGTAATATTACTTGAAATCTCACCTATAAAATGAGCTGTTCGGAAAGATAGAGCAATTACAATTACTCTCACAAAGACCTGTAAAAGTGGCTGGTGTAACCTCATTTCAGATAAATAAGCGAACCGCGGAGCAGAGTGGAGCAAACTGTTGTTTTTTGTGTTACGATCGCAGAACTTTTGATAGAAATAAGATAGAAGAATGAATCTGTTTCGTGGTTAATGCTAAGATATTGCAGAATCAGAGAAAAGTACGGAAAAAGTGTCACACGCAAGTTTTGATCGTTGATTCATCCTTCTATCTTAGTTGTATCAAAAGTTCTACGATCATGACACACAAAAGAGCAGTTTGCTCTGCTGTGCTCCGCGGTTGGATTATTTATCTGATACGAGGTTACACCAGCCACTTTTAGAGGTCTTTGTGAGAGTAATTGTAATTGCACTATCTTTCCGAACAGCTCATTTTGTAGGTAAGATTTCAAAGAGTATGACAATATTTTTTTAAAATTTAAACATCCCTTGCCCATCACAGTGAAAATCGCGAGAAAGGAATTTTTTTATAATTTTCAGTATTCAGAAATGAATTTTTCAGCGAGTCAGTGTGTACGCGGTTTAACACAAAATATTTCGTCACTGTGTATCTGCAGTAGAAAAATACCAACCATATACATATTCCTAAGCAGTTAAGGTTACTTATCTTCTACTTACAGTATATACACTTGTTTCTATGGCCTATTGAGTCATACTTAATCTTTGCATATTTCTTATCTTTGCATATTGCTGAATCTTTGTATATTTCTTATCTTTGCATCTTGTCACTCGGCTCGATTATTCATCACTACCCACGAGTCGCTAGATCGCTGGTGCCGTTCTCGGCAGTTGCATTTTTTAAAACTTCTTTCTCCTCACTTTTTTGCTTTTTTTTATACAGCCATACTTGGTTTCTTATCGTTGCATTTTAGATATTAGAATAACTGTATTCTATTTATGTACGTCTTAATGATCAATGTATTAATGCACTGCATTGAGACATATTATGATATGTATTTTACAATATATTAGTTTATAATGTTACTGTTCTGTGCTTTACCATGTTTAATTGTAATTCATGTGCAAATGCATTAATATGTATATGTATATACAGGGTGTTCGACTACTAGTGGGAAAAAATTTAAGGGGTGATTCTTTGAGGCATAATAAGACGAAAATCAAGAATAACGAAATTGCGACAAATGTTTCGTTTGATAGTTATAAGCGTTTAAAAATTGACCCAAATAATGGCAATCCGCACGCATGGAGTGTCAGTGGGCCATAGTTCGTAAGGGGCGTACAGTCACTTTAAAGACTCAACGACGTGCAGGAAAAGTAGGTAGAACAACTGTCTACACACCCCGTAGAAGATGTCGATAACTTGTGCCCGCGGTATTTGAGTCGAATCCACATGTATGGCGTTAATTCTAATTACTCGATAAAATTCGCAAGAAATGTAAATATCTTCTTACGAATATTATCGAGTAGAGAGGGTTAATGCCCCCTCTAATTGTCACGTATGACAATTGTCCTGTCCAAAGTATCCACGAAATTAATCCGCACATGTGCACGTACACCACAGAAGTCCGCGAAAAGTGTCCACACACAATGTGCGATTGTCCTGTCCGCGAAAAATGTTCACACACACTGCGCGATTGTCCCGACCGCGAAAAATGTTAACACACTGCGCGATTAATTAGACCCGCAAGCGGTTCCTCCGTCGGGTTTACACTCTACGTGTTACACAAAACTAACACTCACAATAATTAATTTACAACTATTTATACTAATTTTTAACACGCAATAATTAATAAAACCTACAATATTTAATGAAACGTACAATATTTAATGAAACTTGCAATAATTAATAAAACCTACAATATTTAATAAAACCTGGAATAATTAATAAAACCTACAATATTTAATGAAACCTGCAATAATTAATAAAACCTAGAATATTTAATAAAACATACAATAATTAATAAAACCTACAATGATTAATTTGCACTATTTATAACAACGACGGACGCGACACTACTAAATAATCACTACGTAATTGCTAAATAAACTAAAACTTAGTTTTCCGAACATGAACTCTATTTGCTCGTAGAATGCAAAAGTTTCAGTTAGAATTGAAAAGAATTGCAAAGAATCAGTTGTTCGGAAAGGACAACTGATATTGTTTAACTGATCCTCCCTCGTTAGGATCGATGTGGCGTAATAGGTCGATCCCCACTCTTTCGTGAGCAATGTTTTTTGGGAAGGAAATGCTGCATGGGAAAGTGTCTTGGAGGTCGCGTTTCTTTTCGTATATTCTTAGAGCAACATCTATATTTTTTCTCATACACCATACGGGGCCACTTGGCCACGATGCCGAGGGTGTGCGAGGCTGGACATTATAAAACTGTCTCTTGTCTTCTGCAAGGCGACCACCCGCAGATTGCCTGCAACATGTTGCTGCCATCGACGAAGACCTTGCCTATTGTGTTTTCGGCCGTCCCTCTTGACATTAACT
Organism: Dufourea novaeangliae; assembly: GCF_001272555.1. Taxonomy (NCBI): domain Eukaryota; kingdom Metazoa; phylum Arthropoda; class Insecta; order Hymenoptera; family Halictidae; genus Dufourea; species Dufourea novaeangliae. The sequence continues at coordinate 274,060 of NW_015373881.1, read as the reverse complement.
TGTAAAAAAAACTTTCAACTCCGAATGCAAACTCCATGATAGAAATGGTTCATATTACACAGAATGTATGTGTTTAACAATTTTCTTTATTTTATTTTATGTAGTTTCGTCATGCATCGTAGTGCAGGTGCGGCAAATTTCATCTTAGTTTCATTCTAATATGATTTTACGTTTTGTATGATCTATGTTAATTGCACATTACTTTTTTGCGGATACAAGGACCTCAAACACTTGGAGTAAGATCGAAGTGGTAATAAAATGTGCAATGCACATAAAACATACAGTAAGTCAATATTCAATATTTCAGGAATAAACAGCGGCACCCTCCGTTTCAAGTAGCAAGCCGTCTTCGTCGGTCTACCGTAAGCGGCTGGTGTCATTCATACGTGTAGACGACCTTGTCCTCCGTCGCGGGGTGCCGAACGATGTTTTTAAACGAGTGCATGCGTTAATTGCTTATCGTTCGAAGCTTCGCTCGATAGGATACCTTTCTTCCTGAAATATTGAATATTGACTTACTGTATGTTTTATGTGCATTGCATATTTTGTTACCACTTCGATCTTACTCCAAGTGTTTGAGGTTCTTGAATCCACAAAAAAATAATATGCAATTAACATGGATAATACAAAACATATACTGATGTTAGAATGAAACTAAGATGAAATCTGCCACACCTGCACTACGATCCATGAAGAAACTACATAAAATAAAATAAAGGAAATTGTTAAACATATACATTCTGTGTAATATAAACCATTTCTAACATGGAGTTTGGATTCGGCGTTGAAAGTTCTTTTTACAAGTTAATGTCAAGAGAGACAGCCAAAAACACAATGGGCAAGGTCTTCGTCGATAGCAGCAACACGTTGCAGGCAACCCGCGGGTGGTCGCACTGCAGAAGACAAGAGACAGTTTTATAATATCCAAACTCGCACACCCTCGGCATCATGGCCAAGTGGCCCCGAATGGTGTATGAGAAAAAAATACAGATGTTGCTCTAAGAATATACGAAAAGAAACACGACCTCCAAGGCACTTTCCGATGCAGTTTTTCCTTCCCAAAAAGTATTGACCATGAAAGAGTGGGGATCGACCTAATACGTCACATCGATCCTAACGAGGAAGGATCAGTTCAACAATATCAGTTGTCCTTTCCGAACGGTGCCCTTTGCATTCTACGAGTAAATAGAGTTCATGTTCGGAAAATTCAGTTTTAGTTTATTTAGCGATTACGTAGTGATTATTTAGTAGTGTCGCGTACGTCGTCGTTATAAGTAGTGTAAATGAATTATTGTAGGTTTTATTAATTATTGCATGATTTATTAAATATTGTAGGTTTTATTAATTATTGCATGATTTATTAAATATTGTAGGTTTTATTAATTATAGCGTGTTAAAAATTAGTATAAATAATTGTTATAAATTACTTAGTGTAGGTTCAAAATTAGTGTTAAATAGTTAAAAAAATAATTATTTTGAGTGTTAGTTTTGTTGAACGTGTAGAGTGTTAAACCCAACGGAGGAACCGCTCGCGGGTCTAATTAATCGCGCAGTGTGTGAACAGTTTTCGTGGTCGGGACAATTGCGCAGTGAGTGTGGACATTTTTCGCGGACGGAACAATCGCGCAGTGTGTGTGGTCATTTTTCGCGGACAGGACAATCGCACAGTGTGTGTGGACACTTTTCGCGGACTTCTGTGGTGCACGTGCACATGTGCGGATTAATTTCGTGGATACTTTGGACAGGACAATTGTCATACGTGACAACTAGAGGGGGCATTAACCCTCTCTACTCGATAATATTCGTAAGAAGATATTTACATTTCTTGCGAATTTTATCGAGTAATCAGAATTAATGCCATACAAGTGGATTCGACTCAAATACCGCGAGCACAAGTTATCGACATCTTCCACGAGGTAGTAAACAGCTGTTTTACCGACTTTTCCTGCACGTCGTTGAGTCTTTAAAGTGACTGTACGCCCCTTACGAACTATGGTCCACTGACACTCCGTGCGTGCGGATTGCTATTATTTGGGTCAATCTTTAAAAGCTCATAACTATCAAACGAAACATTTGTCGCAATTTTGTTATTCTTGATTTTCGTCTTATTTTGCCTGAAACAATCACCCCTTAAATTTTTTCCCACTAGCTGTCAAACACCCTGTAGGTCGACCGTTGTCGTCACACTGCGTTTCGTCGACGATGCGACGCATTTCGGCAGCCCTCGCACCGTCTTTTATTTCCTTTCTTGCACGCATCCAGGCTCACCACACACACACACACATACACACACGTGCGCGCGCGCGCTTGCCCGATGCTTCCTACCACTACAAGTATTCGCAATAATATTATAATGTCATTAATGAAATTAAAACATAATATTTCATATTCAGTCCTTAAAGTTTTATTTAAAAAGCATTCATCTTCCAATTGTAGAAGAAGTATTTTAAATACTATTGATATTTTGTAGAATTGTTTAAAGGAAGCAATTCATTTTGCAACAATGGACGAAATTTCCAGAAATGTTCCTATTTGTTTTAATAATTTTAAGGATGTGAGAATAGTATTAGACTGTATAGGAATATTTATATAGAAACCTAAGAATTTATGTTGTCAAATAGCTACTTACTCACAGTACAAACACACATAAACTATCAAGTTTATGACAGGAGTGACTCCTGGTGGCCTCATATCTTTTGTTGAGCAATATGTATGATGGAAGAACTTCCGATAATACAATTTTTGACAGAACAACATTATAAATTACTTAGACAAAAATGATGCTATTATGGTCGATAGGGGATTTACAGTTGGCAAACTATGTAAAGATCATGATATCAAATTAATTCGTCTTCTTTTGTTGAAAGAAAAATCACAATTTTCTAAGGAAGAAGCACTTATTGGTGCTGAGACTGCCAAAGCTCGGGTACATATTAAGCGTTCTAATCAGAGGCTCAAAACATTTAAAGCTTTAAGTTGCCGAATGCTCTTAGGCTTAGTTAAAATGGGTGACGAAATATTCACAATTATATGTGATATAAGAAATTTGAGCGCGCCAATTTTGAAAGAATACAAATTCAATTAATTAAAATAATGTTATAATAGATATATAAAGATACACATTTTAATAAAACAAAGTAGTGTTCTTCATTAATTGTAAAATTGACTTAAAAAAATTAACTGAATTGCTAGAAATACTATACAAGTGTTTAAATATGTACATTTGAGTACATAAAATGGATCATATTATTAAAAAAAATCTGTTTCAGAAGTATAAATAACTCTTGTGTAAACTTTTCATCATAATTAATAACTATAATTTTCATAGAATTGTCATACGGTGCATATAAAACCAAACAGGTCTTTTTATATGTAAAATGGTTATCCCAAATTGTATTTGCGCATAATAAAAATGCTTTTTTTTAGAAGTAAATTGTTTTGCTTATCTACTTTCAAATACACTAAATATTTGGCTACCTATTCTATATTTTTTGCTATTCCTTCATAAGGGCATTTTATTTCAATTAATTTTGAAGGTATGTATCCTTCAAATATGATTCCATCTGGAGAGTATCCAAGCCAAGGATTTAGAATTGATATTATTAAACCCTATTCAAAAATATAAACAGAATGAATCTGTGCATACAGTTTTCTGGTAATAGGATCATATTTTAAACCATGCTTTAAGTATATATTCGAAAGATCTTTTGGATAAAAGTAATTTACAGATTTTCTTTCCCAATCAGGTTTGGGATTATTTCTGTATGTATATAATTGATAACATCTACTGCCCGTAACTCTAAATTGTCGTTCCTTCTTCCACACTGTAAAGGAATCTTTACTTTATGTGCATATATTAATAGCATCACCTTGATATTTTTGGATCATGCATTCACAGCATCCTCTGAGAGGTTTGTAGGGTATACGTGACAATGTTTTTAAAAACAGTGAGCAAGATTGTTGCTTAAAAAGAAATTGGATTTTGGAGAAATATTCAGGAGGAGATAATTTTACATCTATCTCCATGGGAGCATGGCGTCCAGCTCTAATAATAGAAAATATACGTATGAAAATTGATGATCATTAATCGGGATTTTAGGTACTTTTGTCTGGATATTATAGAAGTTTAAATAAACTAAATTAAATTGATGTAAAATTAAATTACTGATTCCCATACATATGCACTGATGAAGCAGAATTCGTTGAATATAATTTTTCCTGTATCAATTTTTTCACATCTTTTGAAATTTTGTGTACTGTTTTGTAACTATTAATTTGTAAGCATGCATGCTCTTTTAGAGGACATGGCTTATAATATTCTAATGAAGTACTTCTTGGAGCACTCCATATGCACTTCATGTCAGTGCATGACAGGACATTTAATTTAGATATATCATTTCTATAATACAATAAAAAAAGAAAATTATACCTGTAGTTAATATTGAATTGGAGCAATTATTGTTTTAGGGTCATTACACGCGAAATCAGACACTTTTTCGAACACCATGTCGGATTTTGTTGAAATTTAGGTATGTTGTAGTCTTCAGCGATATAACAGCTCAATATCTCGAAAACTATGCCATCGATTTTAAAGTTCTTGGTCTTAAATTGCATGAATCTGAAGGGCCTTTCTAACTAGATAAATATGAAGTGGACCCCCTTCCCCTTTAAGGGGGGGGGGCGGGGGCACCTTTATAATTTTAAATGAAACCCCCTATAAAACGTTACATATTTAGATTCTACAGGAAAAAACAAGTAAATTTTGTCTGAAACATTTTGTTGTCAGATATTTCTATGATGAGATATAACGGTTTGAAGTTTCGACTTGTAGGTACTTACTTGAAGCGCTCAGAAATTGCGTTATTGATATATACGCGCTTGAGTCCTTTGCTTATTCGTGAAGAAATAAAATGGTCTTTAAATTAAATGTTCAAAATGTCCACCACGGACTTGTAAACATTTATCTACTCGAAACATCAGAGTTGTTCTAACATTTGTTAACATTTCGGGAGTCACTGAAACGCAAGCGTCACGTGTTCTTTGTTTCATATTCTCTTTTGTCGTTATGTTTGAACCGCCGACGACAAAAGACGTCAAGACAAAGACGGTTGTAAAATCAACAATTTAAAAAATTTTCAAAATTGTATTGCATGAAGCTGTATTTACCTGGTGCAAAAGATTAAAGTTGCAACAATATATTTGTACTTTTTACTTAAACCAGCCTTACAGCTACATTTTTCAAATTTTATTCTATTTGTTTTTCCGATAATTATCGTTATCTCATGTGGATGCTCTTCCATCAAGTTTGATGTTTGAAGACAAAAAGCTGTTAATTGGTAGTTAATATCATTGTGACTGGATATGCCACAACAAATTAAGTGGCCTGCGTTAATTAATTCTTCTCCCCTATGACATTACGGCTATTGGATGTAGAATTTGTAAATTCAAATAAACTATTTAATGTCAGAAACATTCTGCAATCTATTTCTTTTAAAAAATCGTTTGTTTACACTGCTTTCCACATATACTTATAACACTCGTATGAAATTCTGATCCGATTACAGAGCTTTGGTACTGTGGTGGCGCTGCTAATGTCAAAACCCAATAGGGATTAGATATCGTCGCCGCGAGCTGAGGTTCCGTGACGTCATCTGAGTTGATTGACTTGAATCCGGCTTGGTGTCCCATCACTATGTAGTCGTAATAGCTCTCGTGTCTGCTTTATTATGAAGAAAAAGACAAAAGTGCAAGAGAAATTCAAAGATAAGAAGATAGAAGTACGGGGAAAATAAGAATCCTGCAGGATTGATAGCTAGAATATTAGAGAAAATGATCATTTCTACGCACATTTTGTTACTTGGATCATCATGGCGATTAGCGCTTCGGTCAAGGTTACATTGTGTTAATATTACAGACTAGAATCACCACACGGTTTCGCTCTCGTGGAATTACACAGGGTTTAGAGCATTTCTTAATTGTCTAGAGTCTAGCCATTAACGTCGTAGCGTAATAAACAAATCTCAATATTTCCTTAATGTTTTGAAAGTAAAATATGAATTTGTATATCAATTTTATTTTAATTAAATTATTCCTACTAATTTAATTCCTAATGATATTGTTTTTATACGTAACGTCACGTATTACGTATTATTCAATTTTTTGTTGTTTATTATCCAAATTTTTTAATATGTAACAGCATATGTCCATCGGGAAGGTATTAGCTGTAGGATGGTCAAATAATCATTCAAATCGGTACAATAGTTCCTTAGATTACTTCATACAAATAAACAAACTTTACGGCTTTATAATATTAATAATATACTAACAGAACTCGGGAAAAGATGTTGTAAATATGTTGTAAAACTCGATATTCGTGATCATCGGTATTCATGGTTGTCATACATTCTATTGTCATTATACAGTAGACATTCGTTAACCGCACTAGTGGGGCTGTGGAGGGCCAGAATTCCAGGAACCGTGCAGGAATCGGTGACCAGTTACCCGAGCGCTTTCCCCACCACTCGGCCGATCAGTCGTGCGACGCAGCTATATATAGGGTGGGCTGGATATGCGCAGTTTACGGTTACATTAATTATCTCCGTTATTTTTAGAGATATTAGAAAATTTATTCACAGAAGTTGTTCAGTATGAAGAGAGCTATTACTTAGCAGTAACAAGATTTTCGTAGTCGGAGCATCTTCTAAGTTTTCAAAGTTAATTATGTTATTTTTATTAATGATATTGAAATATTATGGAATAAAATACTTTTATTACATAAATCGATTTTTCCAAACATTCTGCGTAATAAAGTATTAAGATATTATGTGAAAAAGGTAATAATTCGTGACATATTTTAGTGGCAAATGTCTAGCTTGGTTAGCATCTTTTACCCATTACGTGTGATCCGTGAGACAAGAAGCAATCAAGTGGCCACCAATATTCATTCCATCAATATTCATTGCACCAATAAAAACATTATTAAAACAGTATTATATACATTTCGCTTTCTGTGATGAGATATGCGTCTTAAATACGACACCGTATGTGTTCCAGCCTGGACGTGCTGGGCGATAGAGTAGGGTACGCGCACGTGTGTGAGAAATACGTGTGAGCAGGGGGCATGGCTTCCGTGCAAATAACGGTAGCGCAGCAAACGAATGTCTACTGTATGTAGTATGTTTATATAGTACATATAACGTCCCCCGTCTAGTCTTCTCCCGAGATATTAGCGTGACTCATTCATGTTAATTAGAATTAGAGCTGTGACTTTATAAGATACCCGGGTAGACAAAAATTACCCGGGTATTCATAAGATATCCGAATATATGAGACAGTCGAGAATTTCGATTCGGGAGTCGATCACAGCCGCATATACTGCGTTACTTACAATTAGCACCAACGTTACATTGTAAAAACATGACTTACTCATTATTATATGATTACTGATTACAAAAGAATATTGCAATATTATTTTCCAAATATTTATTAGCGTTTTTATTACAATATTTATACGCGTAAATGTTTGTAAGGTATCTACATCATGTGTTGTTTCTGTTCTTTTATGACATTTTTCTTTTATTTTTTTCTATCTTTCCTTTTTCAATTGCGTTTTGTCTGCCTTTTCTTCCTGCACACTTTTCTTTTCACAGATGCCGTGTAGTATATGTAGGTATATTAAGAAAAAATTAATATTCCTCAAAATTGCCTCGATAATCTTTATCGGCGAATGTTGAAAAACATGGTTTCTACCCGGTATTACTTTGTAATTAAATATTATTACATTTTTTTAAATAAGGGTTTTGTGCATGCACTTCACGGCTTCGCTACAATTTTCGGAAGTTATGTTTTAAGTGTCATAACGATCCGTTAATATTTGCTCAAGTTATCTCAATTTATGTTTCAAAAATTATTTACTTCAGACGGACAGAAATTTTTGATTTATAATTTTTATCTCCAATGATAATGATTGGACAAAAAGCTGTGAATATAAAAAATGAGTGTCTTAATAACACTATATTTCTTCAGTTTATTCCGTTCATTGCCGATACCGATCGAAAATGGCTGAAAAATGATCGACTCCCGAATCAAGATTCTCGACTATCTCGTAAATTTTGATATGTCATGGATACCCGGGTTGCCGGGTAATTTTTGTTTACCTGGGTATCTCACAGGTACCCGCGTACTCGAGTAATTTTTGTTTACTCGGGTATTTCGGGTACCCGGGTAAAAGTACTATCCCTAATTAGAATTATCTTTTAAGAAAATTAATTAATTTGAAAACAAAAGCAGTAGTGCATGATCATGACAGATTCGATCGCACTCGGGACATGTATAGTAACAGCAGTGACTACAGATATAATAAGACTACAGAAGTCATTGTTGTCAAGGTGTCATGAATTTGTGCCTCGAGAACGAGGGCCATTTGCTCTATTTTACTATAAGAGTATGAAACACAGTCACACTGCAGCATACATGTAGGATATACATATATGGATGTATGACGTATGCGACAGCACAGACGAGAATATCATCTGTGGTGATAGAGACACCTAACTTCGCTCTGGGTTCCTCAGGCATCCAAAATCCATGTCCCCTCGACAACAATGGCATCCGTAGTCTAATTATGTCTATAGTCACTGGCAACAGTCAAAAAGACTACGAACAAATACGCAAAAGCAATTTATACCCCGATATACCCCTTTTATGAAGTTAGGGACATTAGTTTACTAAATGATGTGTAACAAAAATTGAAAAAGTTGTAATTGTTCGGAATCGCGAAGAAAATAGTAAAAAGTTAATCTGTGGCTATAATAAAAATGTAATAAATACATGTCGAAGATTTATGTTAGTTATATACGTACTGAAACTTTCATTGAAATCGATTGATACAGAAACGAGCCACAGTCATCAAAAGATGTAAGAATTGTTACATTTACTACAGTTGTAGGTGGAAAATCGCGAAAAACTGTGATTTTCAACATTTTTAATCGTTTTAATAATTTTCAACATGTATATAACTAACAAAAATTGTCGAAATATATTTATTAAATTTTCATTACAGTCTCAAATAAAAAAGTTGTAGAAAACAACTATTTTTTTTCGAGATTCGGACCATTTGCAACTTTTTCAAATTTTTTTTACACATCATTTAGTAAACTAATGTTCTTAACTTCACAAAAGAACGCGTCACTCGGACAAATTTGAAAAAAGTTGTTCCGTTTTTAAGGGTGTACGAATACTTTTGTCCTCACTATATCGATTGATGTATTAAAAAGTACCTCATTTTATTTAAAAACACAAAGTTGACCTTTATGCGTCTACTCACGAAAAAACTAATAACATTGAATATGCTCAACTCAATACCATTCAAGCCTCCGCTGGAACATTTTTTGCTACGAGTAACAATAGCGAGAAAATCAAGATATCAAAATCGGATGAGATACCCTGTATATACAGGGTGGGACAATAACTATGTCCACTTTGAATATTGCCGTTATTTGTAATAATATAAAAAAATGTTATATACAAAAGTTACACGGTATAGAGGGGGGCATATTGTGACACACACATTTTCTGCGTGGGTGAAGGCATAGAGGAGATTTCAAGGTCATCTTTATTTTTTTTAATGGAATACTATGTTTGTTTTTATTGCGATGTGATAGCCGGCGTTGAGACAACTTCAGCGAGCTACCATTGAAAGTCATACAAGGTCAAATGTGGTAGTAAAGTAAACTTTCCTACATTACAGGAGATGTTCGAAGTCGTGACCGTTTGCGTCAATGCAAAGTTGCAATCTTCGTATCGCTGCATCACGTGCATGTCTTATCGTTTCTGAACTTATTCTAGCACACACATGTCCACATGTGCGTGGATCAAGTGCACCGGTACTCGGCAACTTGAAATGTATCATTAATAAAAAATCTAATTTTGAAAATGCATTTATACGCGCGCCGAATACATTATTGTCCCATTATGTCAAAAGGGGTGGTTAGAAATTTCCGAGATTTAGAAAGAAGCGTTACCGTACGTATACCGCGAATAAAGAAAGTCCATATTGAGGACTGATTACATGTGTCAGTATTTAGAGGACAAAAAGAAAAGACGATGTGTGGTTGTTCCATGCATATTTTCCATGCTCACCGACATCAAATCTAAAGAAAGGAATAAAATAGGAGGAAGAATACATTAGGATAACTCAAAAGGAAGATAAGTTTATAGCAACCTTAATATTTTATCTTCTATTATTCCCATTCAGATTTCAACTATGTGCTTATTTGTTTTCAGATGTAGAAAAGCAACGAATCGTTCGACATCGCATATGCATGGACCAGCTAAACAAAAAAATATAATTTTGAAAATGCTTCTCAAATTAATATCTTCCAAGCTTTCATTTTACTAACAGATTAAACAGTAAAATTACACAATAATGAAAAATAAAATGTAAAAGTAACACATTGTAAACGATTCGAGATATTTTTATAACGTGTAACATATTAATGTAATGGATTTTTCTTTCAATGTTTTCATATGTATGTACTGCAATAGGTAGAATAAAGGTAAAATCTAGTTGTAAGAATAATTTGTGTATATATAAGAGAATATGTATTTGTGTAATACAAAATTTAAATATTAAAAAGGAATAAATACACCTCCCACTTTTTAAAAATGCTTCTTAAATTAATATCTTCAAAGCTTTTATTTTACTGACATATTACAAAATGAAATTATACAATAATTAAAAATAAAAACTTCGCATCGGGATACGAACGGGGTTTCGGACGGTGTCTTCATCATGAGCGCGTGAGAGAATTCATGCGTTTCTCGGCGTATAGGTATGTTGCTTGGGATTTTGGCTTGGTTTGGGCGGCCATTCGGTCCGCTCGGCCGTCGCGTCGTAAATATGTGACGTAGGATTTTTGCCGAGAACAGCCGAAGTTTGCCGAAGCAGAGCGCACACGGACAGAGGTAGGAAACGCTTGTGTTGGGAGTCGCCAGCTAGGACGTAGTGGGGTAGAGTTCACAGCAGGGTAGATATGCTTGTGTAGTAGAATACGCATGGAGAGGCTAAGCGCTCGCGCGGTTATCCCACGATTCTGGCATCACTGGTGCCGTATAGTGTAAACCGACCTTAAGGCAGCAGTGGGTACAGTTAGCTCCCGGGAGCTAAAACTTGACCCCACCACCGTCCACCATTACCATGGAGTGACAGGGACAAGAATCTGGGCTTCTTTGTTTCTACGAAGAAACACGGTGCGAAAGAAAGGTTGGAAGGGGAAACAGGCGCGTTAGGTGCCCCTACGTTGCCTAGCGCTGACGTAAGGTATCGCGTGGGCCGAGTATGCGCATGCGTGTGCGAAGTAGCACTCGTACACGCGGGTCACGTGATCTGCATACAGCTTGAAACATGAAAAAATTTACATGTAAATTACAGTTTAATAACGCGTTTTTGAGATATGCTATGTAGCCCGTGTTCGTCCTAGAGTATTCAAGGATATCGTGTTAAAATTTGAGGAAGATCGGTTCAGTAGTTCTGAAGTTTTGCGTGAACATAAAAATCGACTCGCTCTTTATATAATACTTCATATTACAAAAAAGCATTTAAATAACTTAGGAATTAGCAGAAGACGACACTATTAGGATTTACTCATTTACGTCACCTAATCTGGTGGCGAAAAAAAGAAGCAGTCAAATCGGGTCAACTATCACATGTAACATACGGAGTCAGTACTGTTCTTGATCATTCGAAGCACAATGTTTTGTTTTAATACGCTAGATACGCTAAATATTTAATTTAAAGAATTTAAACATATATCAAAAGTTTGATTTCCACCAATAGAAACCACAAGCAAGATGTGTGTATGGACGTAATAGCAAAGCTTGTATCGACACTGTGGCTGCGGTTCCGAAAACCTTTCGATTTTGATGAAATTTATAGTATTCCATTATATTATAGTGTTCTATATATTTATAAATGTATGTATATTAATTTTCTAATGCTCTAAAAAACCTTTTACATATGTTTATTTGAGAGTATTTAAAACAATTTTACCATGTTTTATCAAAATCGAAAGATGAATCCTTTTCGGAACTACATCCAACACTACTGCATGTTTTCATTATTTTCCTGAACCTAATGCAATAATAATTGTTAACACATGATTTCGGAAATAATGAGAGAAGTAGTTGTTTAAAAATGTGGAAGGAAATATTAAAAATTGAAAGAAAGTAGCATTCTATATGCATATCTGCTTTTTGTGTGTAAAAAAATACCTATGATGTTTTTCCAGCTAAATGTACGTATGTTTTCACACATAATCATAAGTATTTGTATTTACAATTTATGTTAATTTTTTATATGTCAAGTTATTATATGACAAGTTAATTGTCAGTTTTATCATTTGTTGTTTAAAACAAAAATGTTTGCACTTTTCATTAAGGTTAGCCTTACAGCTGCATTTTGTAAATTTAATTTTATTATTTGTTTCAATAATTATTGCCACTTGATGAGAATGCTCTTTAGTTAAATAAAATATTTGTAGGTAAAAAGCCGTTAATTCATATTGATCCTCGTTTTCAGTAGACATTCCACAACAAATTATGTGGCCTGCAGCGATTAATTTTTCTCCTATGAAATTTATACTGTTGGACGTCGAATTTATAAATTCAAACACTGCTTAATGACGGAAATATTACGGTATTTCTTTTTAAAAATCGTCTATGTATTTATAGTGGTATACGACGCTCGTATGGCATTTCTGACCCGATTACAGAGTTCAGAACTACGGTGGCGCTCCTAATGTCAAAACCCAATATAGAAATACAAGCATATAAAGATTCTGCATCGTTCTAACTGGAATATTAAAACAGTATATAATTTCTGCGTATTTTTTGCTATTCGAACCGTCATGGCGGTTGGCACGTGGGTTAAGATATGATTTCATCAGTACTGTCGTAAATGATGCTAATAATGTTATTACTGCTTTGCAGATACGGTGCTAGTGCAGCAGGTCGACTTCTTAGAGACGATTTTAGAGGAAACGTCTGACGATCTGCAAAGTGATTCGGATCGCAGCGGTACTACATATTGGGTCGGTTCGGATTCTGAAACCGAGAGTGTGATACATATTCGGGCAAAGCTGAAATTAACGGGTAAGAATCGTAGCGAGGTATCTTTCTGCATTAAATATAATTTAGTCCCTTAATCGTCACATGGCTCGAGCAGACTAACAATAGATCCAACAATACCGAAGCTCTTGGATTAGATCTAAGAATGTCAATTTGGCAACAATTCCGAACATGGGCCAGCTGCCACGCGTCACATTACGCTACAAACAGCGAGAAATGATTTCGCATTGGCTGACAGATTTATTTATGAAATAATAGTTATACAGGGTGATTCTAGTAACTGGACCGGGCTATACAGGGCCGTTCCTGGGTGGTTTGCCGCCCGGGTGCAAAAACATTATCGCCGCCCTTATTAATTTAATATTATTTAATTCAAAATTTGACTTTCATATCTATATAGTTTTAGTTCGAATTACTCGAAGTTTAGTTTTTTAGCAGTCATCATGCAAAAGGAATATTTTTTAATGTTTATTTTCATAAAATCAAATAAAAATCCTTAAAAAATTAATGGTTTTATTTAAAATAAATATTTTATTCCGCATATGAGTACGAAATTAACGCATAATGTTTGTAATAATGATGTTATGGTTGATAAATAGCGAACTTTAATTACACTAGTTTACAAAATCCAAAAAATTCTAGGTGATCACCGAATGACCGAATAAATCACCGAAATTATCCAATAAATATGGTTAAATGTCATATGCAATTTTGGGCTGTCCATAAAAATAGATAGTGTATCATTCTTGTATACGAGGAGTGTTACAAAGATTAGCAAATACACGTAATAGTTATTAAAGTTAACATGTGGCTCAAACCATTGCGGGAAAAGCGCTTAATTCACAATATTTACTATATTTTTGAATAGATCCTATCTTTTACTTAAGGAGATCTATGACGTGTTACCGTTTTAGTCTTCTCGAAATTGGTTCGAAACATATAGAAGTTGTTAGGTTGGTGTGAGAATCTATTCGTTCTTTGTTTTTTTGTGAGACGGGTTATTTCTTCTTGAACTTGAGATACTTTTATATCCTTGCGGATGTTATCATTTCTAACGTACCATAGAGTATTTAAAATTTGTCTTAGATAAATTGATCGAACACGTTTCATTTTCGCGATATTTGGTTTGGCAGCCATACTCCATAACTGGACGCCATACATCCAGATCGGTTTGATAATTGTTTTATATATTAGAAGTTTATTTTGCTTGTGGAGTTTGGACTTCTTATTGAGTAGCTAATATAAACTTTTCATTACCTTTTTTGTGTTGTATTTTTTGTACAATATAAATGTTTCCAGGTTAGCCTACTGTCCAGGTGTAAACCTAAGTATTTAACATTTTCCATTTGCGGAACGGGTGTGTGATTTATATATAAATTTTCTGGACATTTTTTCTGAGGGTAAATGCGATGTGGTTGCATTTTGATGCGTCAACTTTAATTTTTTTGGTTTTCAGCCATGTTTCTCGTGCCAGGATCTGTGTTTTCAGGTTTTTTGTTGCTATCTTGATATTTTCATTCGTTTAGAGAATTGCGGTATTATCCGCAAATGTGAATATTGAAGTATTTGCTGTGGTAGGTATGTCTGACGTGTAGCGAGTATATAAAATAGGGCCTAAAGGCAGGTCCACACTTGTGCAACACGCGTTGCAGAACACATATGAAAGGGTCGATTTTAATGGCTCGACGCATAGCTAATGACTTCGTGCAATGTCAAGCCAAACCCGAGCATTTTGACCCGCATCATAGAAAATCGTGTGGCGCGTGTAAATCGGTCAACGGGCCCTCACTGCCGATGGTACAGGAGCGATATCGCCGGAGCGGTGACAACTGTGTCACCCTCTCCACCATCGACAGTGAGGGCCCGTTGATAGATTTACATGCGTCGACACGGTTTTAATAGTGGGGTTGTTTAGAGCGGCACGGCCTTTTATTTTGTGCAGCGAGAGAATCACCCTGTATATACTTTATTTACGAAAATATTATACATTATTATAAATATTACTACTTACTTCCATTGTATTCAGTTGGCGTCGAGGCATCTCCCGATCCGACAAGAATTTTATGTAATTATAGAAAAATCAAGTACTTTTATAAACCTACCTAAACGGTGGACGGGGCTTTCAGGTAACTGGGTAATTTAATTACCGAAGGAACAGTAAGTAAAGGCGATGATTGTTGCGCCTTTTCTTGTCGATTCTCTACCTGACTATTCCTTCAGTAATAAAATTGACCAACGACCTGAAGTTTTGTGTTAACAAGTAAGTCCATGAAAATGTGCATTCGAACAAAGTTATCTACACGTAAGTATAGTAACAATGTCATAAAGCAAGTGATTATACTTCGAGACTCGCCCTCGAGATTACACATGTAATACCATTCTGTGTACCTACAACCAACCACGATTTTAGTGTTTTGAATTTCAAAAATGGCGCGCTCGCGCGTCTTCCGCAAAAGGCACCGCTCCCTGCTTCGTCTACTCATAACATTTTTAGTGTGTAGTTTTTGAAAAATTGTTGGGTATTTCAAAAGTTATTGGTGTTAATTATGGCTAAACATAAGAAGAAGACATTGAAGGATGATAGGGAAGAGTATAAATTATGGAAAAGAATCAAAAAATTGGAATGTAAAGTGAAGCGATGAAACAGGCCGGACAGATCGTCCACGGATTCTGTTGATTCCGATGAAGAGAATCACAGCGAACAAAGTTTGAGTGTTACTTCTGTCAGGAATTTTCAAATTCCCATGGATTTATCGGTGCAGAAAGGTAAGTAATTACTAAAGCGACGCCTACAGACGAATTTTATAAGACACCGGACCGCGAAGTGCAACGTCCGAGACGGCGACAACGTATCCCGCAGTGCTTAAACCCTGTATCACGGCTCCGAGCGCCAGCGAGTCTTCCGCCCTTTCAAGGACTCGAAATCTCGATCGAACCGACTGAAAGCGACACGAGCGTATCATTCATCTTCATCACCATTGGTATGTTAAGACTTATTTGTATCTTTTATTTCTATTGGGAGCACAAATTAGTTCGGTCCGTTTTCAAAAGATGACAACTTCAAAGTGACAACTGATTTCAATTGTTTCTGAGAGATTTAGTTTTCTGCTTTAATTGGAAGAAAAGTGCAGCTGAAGCACATCGAATGCTTGTTGAAGTCTATGGTGACAATGCTCCAACTGATAAATCATGTAGGGAATGGTTTCGACGCTTTAAGAATGGTGATTTTAGCGTTGAAGACAAGCCTCGCTCTGGACAGCCAAAAAAATTCGAAGACAAACAATTGGAGGCATTACTCGATGAAGATCCGAGTCAAACTCAAGAGGAGCTTGCAGAATCATTGGGAGTTACCCAACAAGCAGTTTCCGTACGATTGAAATCCATGGGAATGATTCACAAGCAAGGCAATTGGGTGCCGTATGAACTGAAACAGAGAGACATGGAAAGGCGATTTTTCACTTGCGAGCAGCTGATTCAAAGGCAACAAAGAAAGGGTTTTTTTACATCGGATTGTGATTGGGGATGAGAAATGGATATTCTACGATAACCCCAAGAAGAAAAAATACTACGCTATGCCAGGTCAATCATTGCCATCGACCTCAACATCAACACCAAAACCGAATATTCATGGTTCGAAGGTTCTGCTGTGTATCTGGTGGGATCAAAAGGGTGTTGTATACTATGAGCTGCTACAACCTGGCGATTCCATTACGGGCCATCGGTATAGGCTGCGATTGATTCGTTTGAGCCGTGCATTACGACAAAAACGATCGGAATACGATCAGAGACATGACAAAGTCATTCTTCTGCATGATAACGCTCGGCCTCATGTCGCAAAAGTTGTGAAAAATTATTTGGAAACGCTCAAGTGGGATATTTTACCGCACCCGCCGTACTCGCCGGACATTGCTCCTTCTGATTACTGGTTGTTCCGACGGATGCAGCACGATTTGGCAGGTCACAGATTCACTTCTTTCGCAGAAATCGAAAATTGGCTTGTAACTTGGATCGCCTCAAAAGACGAGATATTTTTTCGAGATGGAATTCGAAAATTGCCTGAGAGGTGGGTAGTAAACAGCGATGGACAATACTTTGATTAATCTGTTAATTCATTTTGTTCTCGAAATAAATACATTTTTCACCACAAAAAAACGGACCGAACTAATTTGTACTCCCAATATTTTGATTGTTAGAATATATCTTTATTATTATTATAAACGAGAGTGATTTCCTATTCCTCCCGTTCCAAATCCAAACCGCGTACTTCACCGATAAGTTTAGACAGGGCGTGCTTTAGCACCTTAAAAGAGCCAGGGCCCGAAATTATAAGTAGAGAAACGACCGCAACACGGCACGTAACAAAATAGATAGATGGGTGTGCCATGCTAGCCGATCTCTAGGAGAGCCGTGATCGGGTTCACACTACGTATAGTCTCCTGGGATATACGAGAATTCCTATTGGAAATCCTCATAGGGAATTTGAATTTAATTTAATTAAAGTTGGGTTGTGATTTTACAGACAGTGAAAACGATTTAGAGTAGATCGCGTTTGCCCCTCTCCCTAGTGCTCTCAAGGAACGCGACGCAAAATGATAGCCCACCGGACTTTACCGAAATTTCTCCGAGGAGTAAATATCAGCTACATCAGGGACTATCACCCCGTTCTGGGTCTGTTATCGTACCCTTCCCTAAAGTTGATGCCCTCTCTCTCCAACGCACCACGGTTCGGTGCAGCGTCTGCCAAGCGCCCCCATGACCCGTCGCCAATTGTGTTCCAGGATCATGGTTTTTACCGGCACGTACCCGTTAAGGCGAGGTCTGTTTTAGTAATGCCTTACTTTTACATTCGGTGCCTCGTCTAAATGGACTGCCTTCCGGAATACGATGGTCACAGGCCTCGTTGGGCCGATATCTCGCAAAGTGATGCTCTTCATCACTTGCGAGCGATCCTGGTGTCTGTTTACTTAACTCCATCCCTGGATGCACCCTTGTTCCGATCCATCCAGTCTGGTGTGTGACCTCGCGCCCTTATCCATTGTCCATAGTGTCCAATTATCTTGTCAAGATCAGACACTGCCCTCTCGCTATTATGGGTGCGGTCAGTGTCCCCGCTCCCTATGCCAGGGACAGTGTCCGATAACTCCATCCTCTTGCTTACTCTGAAAACTCTGCAGGAATTTTGGCAGATGTATCATGCAATATAAACACCCTCATCTTCATCAAGTTTTATTGCCGATTCTCAGGGCCCTCCCATTCCGCATTCTCCATGGATCTTGTGGCTCGACCCCTATCTCCCATGAAGGACCGCCTTCCGATGGCTAATCCTTCCGGGGTTTGGGGGGGATTGAGAGGTATTTTTTTGTGTCTGAATTCGACAGGGTTTCCCATCTATCTCCTTCTGCACTCTAGCACTTCACGAATAGACTACGTGACTTGGATTCCCAGCAATCACATGCCAAATTCCCATGTCACTTCCAATTCATATCCCATCTTACCTCCTCATACGAGGCCGAATTCATGTTTCAAAATACTTGTACAAAATGGAGCGAATCCTAGGGTATCCTATCCCATCCTTAAGTGAACTCTTGGTTTATCGACCTTCAGTTCACCCGATTAGTTCCTTCCATTTTTTGTAAATTGGGTCTGCACCCAACGTAAACTCACCAACCCGACATCCTATGGCTTCATTCTATGTCCTTTTTCGCTTTTCCATACACCACTTTTTCCTACCTTGCCCGTATTCTGCTTCTGCCAATGGAACCAATCTTCTCTCCCCCTCTAACGGAGGTCCCTCAGATCCTCGATTGACCAGTTTATCCGCCAACTCATTTCCCGTATCCCCGTATGTCCCGGGATCCAATATACCGTTACCTTGTTTCCCAATCGTGCCAAATTGTTAAGGTTATCCTTACATCTTTTTACCGTTACCCATGTTTGCATCATCCCTTGGTATACTTAACAGTACCACTTGGCTATTGGTGAATATATTTGTATTATTGTTTCTGGTATTCCTATCCATCAGCATTTGAGTGCACCTAATAATTGCATATGCTTCTGCCTGAAAAACCGTAACATTCCTACCAAGCTTGACGTAATGATTTTCCCTACGAACATTCGTCCAGCCTGCCCGAATTGGGACCTAGTTTAGTTTAGTTTAGTTTAGTTTAGAACGTGGTCACTTGGGAGAGGGGAATTTCAATACTCCCTTCCAAGGCCCAGCCTTGACTTCGGCGCCGGTGGCTATCGCATAGTCTCGCAATTGAGACTACCGTGGGCATTACCCGAAGAGAATATTTCCCCCGACTTTCCAATCGCTCCAACTTTTTAAGGCCCGGGCCATATGTAGGAAGTGAAGTATTCGTGCGGGGGGCGGAGAGTCACTCGAATCGTCTCATCCCTACTTAATGTTTAATCTACAGGAGTATGGTCATCGGGGCAACCGATTCTTCGTCTCCTGAAGGAAATACCAGCTTACTCTTTGCTTCATCCACAGACCGAGTTTTTACCTGTCTATGTCCCGAATAATTCAGGAACCACTGGTACCCTTTTCGAAACTACCACCTCCCATTCTCAAGATTTAAGGACTGATCGGATTCGCATTATTTATCATCTTCAAGGATATACATGAATTTCGATTCAGAAATTTCATGCAGGGAATGTGAATTTAGTCTCACTATATAGTCGGGTAATAAATTTAAGATAGTAAAGACAAGTATAAGAGTAGATCACGTGTTCCGAATGTTCCCCCCTCCCCCACGCCCACCCTCAAAAGTAACAAGGAACGCGACGACGAATGATAACCCGCCGGACTTCGCCGAAATTTCTCGTAAAGAGTGAATATCAGTTTCATCAGGGGCTATCACCGCATTCTGGGTCTTATAAAAACGTACCCTACACTAGTGTTGATGCCGTCTCTCTCAGACGTACTACGGATCGTTGCAGAGCCTGCCAAACGCCTCATGATTCATCGCCTGATGTGGTCCCGAATCACAGTTTTAACGGCACGTTCTCGTTAGAGCGAGGCCTTGTTTCAGCAGTTCCATGCTTTACGTTCGGCGCCACATCCTTATGGATTGCTTTCCGAATTACTATTCTACAAAACTCGTTGAGCCGATATCTCGCAAAGCGATGCTCTTCATCCTTCCGAGACTCGGTTTATCAGTATACGTTTTGTTATCCGGTATCGCATTCGGGCCCCTACGCGTATATACTATTCAAATGGCACTACCAGGCCCCCGAAGCGTATCCGCCTGGGACAAGCCCCCCCCTCCCCTCGGGCCCCAATGAGCGACTCTGTTTTTTATCTGCCTTTCTCTCTCCCCGGTCGAATCTCTTGCATGACCCTCCCAGTTTGATGTATGACCACGCGTCCTTATCCGTTGTCCTTGATGCCCAACTGGTTAGTCGAAGTTAAACATTGCTCTGTTGCTATTACAGGTGCGTTCGGTATACCCCCATCGATACCAGCAACAGTGTCCGGCTTCGAGTCGTTTACTTATCCTGAGGATTGTGGGAAAATATTTTGGCTGGTGTAGTCCTGGGGTGGGACTCCGACGTAGTGTGGGACTCGCACACACTAAAACCCCCGCGGCTGCCTTCTCGGGCGGAACTCGGAGGTGGCGGGATCTCGTATGAACGCACCGCCACCGCCGCGCCTGTGCTCCCCATATCGGGGGGCCCGTTCCGTGGGGGCGATCCGGGGGCGATCCTTGGATGCAGCCGGGGACCCCACCCCGACTGCATCAGCGGCCCCGGCGG
>NW_015373881.1:201056-253067 GCF_001272555.1 Dufourea novaeangliae | reverse complement strand
CCCCACGGCCCCGCCCACGACCCCGCCTCGCTCTCCTCTCTCGACGAGCGGGATCGCGCGCCTCACGGTCCCGCTCGTCGTCCTCACCGACACCGCCCTCCACGACCTCTCGCTCCCCACCATGGCCGCAATCACGGCCGGGAGCGAGAGGTCTCCCCTATCTCTAAACGGAGCGCCCGCCTTTCCCTGGCAAGGGCCTGGCACTCCTCCAACACGTGCTGCGCGGAGTCAACCTCCGCGCTGCACTGGTGGCACTCTGCCGTCGCCTCGGCTCCAACCCTCTGCAGGTACCCCCCGAAGCATCCGTGCCCGGTGAGCACCTGCGTGAGCCGGTAGGATAGCCTGCCGTGCCGACGGTCCAGCCATCCATCAAGGACGGGCAGGACCGCGCCCACGGCTCGCTGCCGGGCGGCGCCGCTGTCATACAGCTGGCGCCATCCACTTTTCGCGAGCAAGCCGCTCAGCCGCATTTAGTCGATAGTTTTTAGTCGACTGAAATTTCGCTTTATAGGTTATGTATAGGTTATATCATCAACTTTTCAGCACCATTGGTGTATTTACCTTTTGGAAATGTATTAGTTCAAGATAGAATTTTAAAAATATAAGTGGTAAACAAGTTTTTGTAAACAATTACTAATATTCCATTCTTTGTAAGCTACTTAATATTGCCACTTAAAAAATTAACTGCTCTAAATTTTTTATGAAAATCAATTATGCACAGTTCTTGGTAATGCATACAAAAATATATGGAAAAATTACAATTGGTTTGCATCACGAAGAAAATAATCAAGATCCAGTCAATAGTGATCAATAGCTCGATAGTTCGAGCGAATCGCTTGAAGCGACTAAGTTTAGTTGAGTAAATGTAGTCGCTTCAAGCGACTAATATTAGTCTCTTGAAAGTAGTTGCTTCAAGCGACTATTAGTCGACTGAAAGTAGTCGCTTCAAGCAACTAAATTAGTCGACGATTTAAAAAAGTAGTCGATTGAAAGTAGTCGTTGGTTACTATCGACATAGTCTATAGTTTTTAGTCGATGTTGCCCATCACTTACCAGCACCGCTCCCTGCACGGCTGCATGCACAGCTCCAAGCAAGCGAGCCTGCAAGCACCGTGTGCTGCGGGCTTTACATATCACGTTCTTTCGTCTAGAATACTGACGACAGTGATAGGGACAAGACGAAAAATATTGCCCCTAATACTGTCATCGTTAATTATAATTTAACAATAAATACTTATCACTCATTTTATTACTTGTATCATTAAAGTAATTCTTATACACTTTAACAATTCATTTTGTGCAAGATATACGTATAGGTGGAATAATAAAATTACGGCCGTTTCTGTAGTATGCTTTCGTCATCACTTCCTACTGACGTAGACGCGTTTTTGACGCTCAAATTGCACTTTCATTGTTCAACATTAATTTTTAAATGCCAGATACATACAAGTACATGTATTGTTGTTTTTATGTAAATCAGATACCCAATTTAGTAGTAACATTTTTTGTGGGCAATTCTTTATACATCGTTTCGTTTTTGTTAAGTGAAATACATAAAGTGGCAGTATTAGGGACACTGGCAGTAATTGGGACATCTATCGACTCTCAATCAACGTTAGGAATGTCGTATTATATGTATCTCTGTAGTATGATCATACGCGCGATTCTCTTCCGTTGCATCTAATATTAGATCACCTTCAACGTGATTCATATAGGATTACCATGGACTAGCCGTTGAATTCCACGTGCATTTGATCACGCGAAAATAAACTGATAGGGCAACGCGTTGTGGAGTGAATTCAGTTGCTTCTGTTTGCCTCGCGAGGAATTTCGAACGCGCTATAATTTAACACTCTTTGAAATATAACAGTACCCTTCTTTTTTGTTGCATTTTTTTTCCTCCAGGTTCTGTGAATAAGTTCACTGTAGCAGAATCCAGGGTTGATCTCAGTTCGCTGTTTGAGATCCCTATTACGTACCTACTGTAAATCTTGAAATCATTATATGTGACGTGTTGTAGTAAAAAGGGTTAAAGTTAGGGTGGAAAAAGTCGATTTTGATTTCTTGAGGTTTTCAGAGGCACAAGTATTCTCTTTGCAATGAGACCAATCCCAATTTCCTAGAATAATTATTGACTTCACAATTCACAACTAAAATCATGTATTACTTGTATTAGTAATGAAAGTAGACAATTGAATTGATTGGTGGTACAAGCTTCTCTACTCAAAAATACTGTAGACTATGTATACGTATAGTTGTAAATAACGTCAAAACGCAAGAGAAAACAGTGGAAAACGAAACAGACAACCCAACTACAGAGTGTATAACTTTAAACGCATCCAAATTTTTTGTTGAATATGGTTTTATGTGAATAAATATATAAATACTTGCTTAATTCAAATAAATAAATTTTTATTCGATAGTATCATTTGTTACAAATTCCGAATCATTATTAACCGGAGAAGACATTTGGACATCTATTTTTGGTAAATATGTATTCAAAACAATTGAAAACAACTTTTTTAAAAGTATGCTTCCTTACAATGAAAATTCAGTAAATTTAGTTTATAGGAAAACATAATTACACCGTCCATTAAAATATTGCTTTTGTAACTTCTTTAAATTGCGCGTTTAAAGTGTAAATATCATGGAAGAAAGGAGAGCAGATGGAAATGGTTTTTAGACCTGATTTCTAAACGACAAAATTATTTAATACAAACTACAAAACAGAAAAAATAAAAAATTTATTTGACCGTGTTATAAGGAAGAAAAATGTTAAAAAATTAATACTGGACATTGTACTTGTGATACAAAATGAAAATAATCTTTTTTACAATACGTATTAACGCCTTCGCATCTATGGACGAGATATCTCGCGAGTCTTTCCACTGTACTATTTAGCGATGTTATTGATAGGTAGCTTTTACCGAATGATTATGATTGTAAGTGCCACCATGCATTCGGAGGACTGAAAAAAAGTTCTCTAAAACATCAGTAGTTAACCGAGAAGTTAGTAAAACTTTTACCCCTTAAAGGTTTTTTAACTTGCCTAAAGAAACTACAAACCACTTGTTCATATTATCCAACTGTGTTCTTAAAGTTTCTTCAACATTACGGCGACAGTCGGAGAGCATGTATTTATTCGGATTAGGATCACTAGCACATCTACTATTTAAATTATGAAATAAATTATTGAGCGTTTAAAAAACACAGTTGTGTATTATACAGTACTTGTTTCTATATAATGTGTTAGAGAAGCGGTAAGCATGGCAGATTCGAAGTAGCTGCGCGTGTGCTTTTATCTTTCTCTAAATTCCAAAGAGCTACAACCTCGGACCATGAAACCTGAGAACCATTGATTAAAAATTCATTTTTCATTAAATTGTCTCTAATACTCTTGAAAAGATGTAAATAATCGAAAAAGAATTTTTAGCTGTTTCTTTCAAAATGTGGCTTTTCAATAGTAACTAAGTCATATGCGATACTCTTGTTACTGGATCCCTGATCGGAAACAACTAGCCTTACTTTCAAGCCGGTCTCATACAGTGAGTCTAAAATTTTGTTGAAATTAACAAAGAAAGCAAATGGTTATTTCCAATTAGTAAACATCCCGTGTAGCATAAAAACAAGCACTTGCGAACCCACGGCTAGATTTCTACCAAAAAATCCAAGATCTTAGAAATTTTATGTAAACCAATATAATTATGATATTTATCGACTTTTTCACTTAAATGGCGTTTTTCTTAAAATTCTAAAAGGGTAGACATATTCTGCTGCCAGATGTGAATTCAGCATATCGAAATCTGTAGGAAGTGGTGTATAACAAGTCATGGAAAAATGTCAACCACTTATTATAACGGAAAAACCGTACATTTTTTCAAAAGTGTCATATTTAACATAAATTTCCAAGGTCAAAACTTGCTCTTAGCTTCAACCTCGAAAAAAACTCATTCCTCTATCTTCTTTCTATCAAAAGTTCTACGATTTTGACACAAAAATCAGGATCTTGTAATGTTAATTTTAATTGCTCCATCTTTTTGAAAACCGCATTTTGTAGGTAAGATTTCAAGGAATATGACTATATGTTTTTTTAAATTTAAACACCCCTTGTCTCTCACGAAGAAAATCGCAAAGAAAGAGGAATTTATTTATAATTTTCATTATTAAAAAATCAATGTTTTATATAACAAAAAAATTATTGTAGGAGGACAATCCTTCTAGATTAAAATAATGGAAAAACGAACTCGATACGATAAATAGTTTCCGAGATATAAATTCTTGAATACATCGCTGTTTTACGCAAATAGACAAAAATCGTAAATTCAGTGGCTTGTATTTTTTAAACAAATTCGGAAACAGAAAAATGATGACATAAACCCCTCCTAATTTCACATGGACTACAACATATTTCATTTTAAACAAAGTCCATGATAGCGAGTGCAAAAAGGCGATTGATTTGGCGTGGATTGAACCGATATGAAGCTTAATATTAGAGGCACCAACGTCATCAGTTTCATTCTTATGCGTTCAGTCTTTCATTTATAAATCTCTTAGTGTAAATGTAACCTCCACGGGCTATGTCGAATATAGAGTACCGTGCTGTTATACGATTCTTGACGAAAGAAGGTAAGTATGTACGTCAATGAAAATTGACAAACGCCTTCGTAAAATCTATGGCTATGCGTTGCCTTCATATTGAACTGTAACGCAGTGGGTAAAATTATTTAAAATAGAAAACGAATTTCTCGGAAACGACCCACACAGTGGTTGTCCCATCCAAAAAATATTTTGGGATTGCGATTGCATATTGCTGATCGATTTCAAAGAGAAAAATATGACGGTAAATGCAGAATACTATGCCAACTTAATTCAAAAACTCTATGCTGCTATTAAAGAAAAAGGAGGAATAAACGTTTGGAAGGAGTGTAGCTCCTTCACGATAACGCATCTGACCACACTGTACGTAGTGAAAACTGTTATAAAAAAAAACTACTGAAATTTCTCATCTACCGTACAGTCCCAGATGGCGCCTAGCGATTATTATTTATTTCTAAAATTGAAATTTAGTCTTTTTGTATGAAAGTTTAACTGCGGTGAAGAGGTACGTGAAGCCGTCTTGAAGCATTTTGTAGACACAGACAAAAAGTATTCTTCTGAGTGTATAAATATGTTAATTGTCGTTATAATGAATGCATTGAAATAAAGGGAAACTATATTACAAAATAATACACGTTTTTCATTTATTCGATATCTTTTTATTACTCAGGCCGAGAAGTTTTGAACTTTTCTACGTAGTTTGGATACGGGAGGCTCTACTGTACACAAACTTGTTTTTGTGCGGGGGATAGGGACCGTATAAAAGAGAACGTACAAAAAAAAATATTCAGAAATTTCATAAGTGGCCATAAAAAAAAATTATATTATTATTCATTTTCAGGGATTATGTCTAAACAAAAGACATGAAAATCTAAATAGAAAAAATAATACCTTTAATGTCACTTTAAATTAATTTTATCTTAATGGTAAAAGGGTATGTACGCACTTCGAAGGACAGTAATCAACTAATATGATTAGATGGTGCAATACATATGTAATGAAATTGGCAATATGTACAGTAGGGTGGCTCTTACTTTCGACTTTTGAATTTTTTTCGCGGCACCCCGTACAATAGTTCCAATTAATAAAAGAATAATCAGTGCAAAATTTGAGCTCGATAGGGTAACGGAAAAAGATGCCCCCAGGCTTTTAAACATTAAAATAACAAATTAAATACTCATAAAATCGGATTCTTTTAATTATCTTCCAAACTAATGATTATATCAGGAAACGTATGAGGCAAACTTGTAGATCTAGACAGGACACATCTTTTATGTTGTATTACCTTTTTCCTACGACGAACGGTCTTCGAAAAAACATGAAAAAAGGCTGAAAAAAACTGTTAATTGTTTTCTCAATTTTGGAAGTTGTAGTGTGTTTTGATTATACTTTCGACAACAAAAAGAAATAAAGGAATATTCTCAGGAAAATAAAAAACTTTTTTAAAAAATTCGGTAAATTTCTGTGAAATGTATTGAAAGTGTTTTATATAATACATGTATATGTAGTAACATAGAATAAGGTTAAATGGAAAATAAATTGTTCATAACATTTTTCATTTTAACTTCAGTTTATTTACCAACGTTGGTTTCCACCTAAAGTCTCTTTTTTGCATCCTAGAAACTTTCGCCGATAATCATTTACAACCTGCAAAACGTAATATTTATGTTCTTCATTCTTTGTAAATAATTTGTAATATTCGTCCATTAATTTAATCCCTCTCCCTGCCTTCAACCTGGTCCGAAAATACAAATTTCATTAAAGCATTGGAGTTAGTAAATAAACTTCGAGTTGTTAATGATACAACACAGAGAGGGAATAAATTAATGGACGAATATAACAAATTATTTATAAAGAATGAAGAACATAAAGATTACGTTTTGCAGATTGTAAATGATTATCGGTGAAAGTTTCTAGGATACAAAAAAAGGACTTTAAGTACAAACTAACGTTTGTAAATAAAATGAAGTTAAAATGAAAAATGTTATGAACAATTTATTTTCCATTTAACCTTATTCTATGTTACTACATATATTATGTCAAACACTTTCAATACATTTTACAGAAATTCACCGAATTTTTTAAAAAAGTTTTTTAATTTCCTAAAAATATTCCGTTATTTTTTTTTTGTCGAAAGTAAATAATACACATTTTTTTAGTCTTCATTGATAAAGAATAATCAAAACACACTACAACTTCCAAAATTGAAAACAAAATTTTCAGTTTTTTTTCGGCTTTTTTCATTTTTTTCGATAACCGTTCGTCGTAGGGAAAAAGTAATGCAACATAAAAGATGCGTCCTGTATAGATCTACAAGGTGTGCCTTATACGTTTTGTGATATAATCAATAGTTTGGAAGATAATCGAACGAAACCGATTTTATGAGTATTTAGATCGTCGTTTGAATGTTTAAGAGTCTGGGGCCACGATTTCCCGTTACCCTATAGAGCTTAAATTTTGCACAGATTATTTTTTTATTAATTGGAACTATTCTGCGGGGTGCCGCGAGAAAAATTTTGAAAAAAATTTGGATCAAGACTAAATAAGAGCCACCCTAATGTACGTAACAATGTACGTTACATATGCATGTAATGTGATAATCAAATACTTTTGGGAATTGAAGCAACCTTACGACAAAATAATCTTCAAATTTCTTACTTCTTATTACTTTTTATTCATATTATGCATTTTGATGAACATTTTTTTATATACCGCATACAAAAATATCGCATGAAAAAGGACCGCATAAAAACAGGTTGGAGTCTATTTGAAACTCTGAACGACGATTGATTGTATTGAATAATTGAATGACGATTGCCCATTCGCGGCCCAGTTTATAAAGTCGAGACACGGAAGTGAGTCTTTCACAGAGGGGGCCGGCCAATCCTCGTGTTCGCATACCCATTGGCCAGGTTTACGCGTCTCCTCCAGCTCCGTGGACAGTCAGGAAGCCCATGGTTCATTCAACCGGAAGCGACGCTTACGGCGGTTTGCGGTCACCGGTTGCCTGCCGACTTCGTGACCATCGTTCGACACGTGATCGACAATACGAACCATGATGACACGTTTCACCGTGTTCCTCTTCAGCACGGCATCGTAATCCCCTCGTTAATGATTTTTGTAGCCAGAGTCCTCCTGCACAATTAAACTAATAGTATTAGTAAAATTTCACAACTCATAACCCACAAGCTACCAGTCCTAATAGTCTGAGAGCCAGTGAATTTTTTTCTTACGTCATTTGATTACAGCTGAAAATTTCTGAGGCTTTAGTTAATTTGCAAGGAAACAATCTCTGACACACAATCAGTTCTCTTCGCCAAGATTTACAGATATTTTTAAATACGCATGGTTTAAGAGTGGTTATATAGAAAACAGACCCCCTCATTTTGACAATCCAGTAGAGTTTTGTTTCGGTGAAAATTTAGCACCAACATGTGACATTTGTGGAAATGCTGCCATTATCACTTGCGCGTGGTGTAAGAAATCATTTTGCTTTCGGCATTTCTTTACGGAATACCATTTCTTGAGAAAGTTATGTTCCGTAAATTCACGGTCTCCATACCATTTATATTGCATTTCTTGTATCATAATTGGGATAAATAATTCATTAACGAAAAGTACACAAGCCCCATTCGAAATGAAACGATATCAATTATTAAATTTGACGAAATCATCTTTCTCCGATAGCGATCATATATATAAAAGTCAAGAAAATGGTAGCCTTCTCGAATTTAATGTTTAGTCCTTCTCTAATTTTTATATCAATTTTCTTATTAACGGATATTAATTTCCAAGCAACAAATTACTTCCTAACAATATCATACTGCAATGCATACTAATATAATTAATATTGCTATTGCAAATTTTAGATGATCTTGTTATGATTAATAAACGCGTACCTCATAATCATAGCCGCCCGTATGCCTATACATGTATATCTCGTGCGGCCGCAGCCTGGCGTATTCGCGCGGTCTGCGTATTATATGAAAATTTACAAAACTGTAGAAGACAAATCTATCATATTATATATCAATGGATTCAGACAACAATTTCGGTTCTTTTTAGTCATTATGTAAATTTTGGTATCACTTAAAATAATGTAACAATAAATTGTTTTGTTATAAACAAATTACTTTTTACAAAATCTGTGACCACTTTTTGTTTTACCTCAAGAAACCATGAAACTTTTCCCTAAGAAGTTTTCTTATATCTGTGATAGTTTTCGAGATATCATTTTTCTGCTGAAACTTCTAGTGGTGATTTCACCCCCTAAACTTGCGATTGGGCAGCTATAAAAAAATACGTGTCCCTTATTTTCACCTGCTTAATATATTCACTTAGTTTCATCAAAATCGGAGATGGACAGTTCGGTATATTCCCTTGTTAGTCAGAAATGAGAAAATCGTAATCTGGCAGCTTGGACACGCTATGTTTGGCGACATTATAGTGTCAAAGTTGTCAAAAAATTACAATACCCTTACGTCATTTGATACGGCTGAAAATTATTTTGGTAATAGTTTAAGTAGTAAAAAGTGGTAAAACATTTGTCTGGCTGCTCACCCACCCAGGTAAAGTTGTCTGGCAAAGGGTTAAAGTTGTCAAAATATCACAATACTCTTACGTCATTTGATTACGGTCTAAAAGACTTCGCGGTTCACGAAAATCTCGTCGTAAATGTTGCGGGGTCTTACGCATAAATATCGTATATATATATGTAATCCAAAATTCGAGTCTAAAAGTAATGGGAGACACGCCTGTTTTTCCAAGGAAATCAGTTTTCCAAGAAAATGCACATATAACTCGCTGGAGATTATGTATTATAGCTAAAATGTACATAAAAACTTCAATATCTCGAACTATAAGAAAGTGTTACGTTTGGTATTGATTCTCAAATTTTATATTGGTGATGTAGAATTTTCTCTTTCAGTATCATCTAAACAAGAAATACACATTATGTTTGCTTCCCTGCATACAAAACTTTTACATGCCTCGCATTTCATTGATGAGTAATTAGAGTTGGGTATTATTCGAACAATTTTTAATAAACATTCATGTTAGATCATTAGATGAATGTAAATTCTTTTTAGTCTTCATGGAATAATGGACTTCGACTCAAACATCGTACATTAGAAATTCACTTCTATGTTGAATGAAAACTCCGATATAATTTAGTTAAAATCTCGAATTTATTTTTCATATTTTTTACAAAAATTATGTTTCATGCAATTTTTCTAATCTTCTCTTCCTAAGTATCGTTAATATATTATCTCCAGATAGAAAGAGAGAGAGAGGGGGGAAAGGGAGAGGGCGAGAGGGAGAGGGAGAGGGAGAGAGGGAGTGAGAGTAACGATGCGTCGCTACATCTAATGCAAGACAATTTTTCACAAAACAACGGAATATGTAAATTTCGAATTTCCATATTGGTTCCAAGAATCGTTGAAATCCAATTTCTGTGTCACCCTTTACAAACACTAAGGTTTATACGATGCGTTCTTCGCTACTGTGGAGAACGGACGGAACGATAACAACCCGAAACCAAACTACACAATAATAAATCTACTAATTGCTTGGGTCACTGTCTGTATACCTTGTAGATAAGTTGAAATTTATTCTGGAAAGACATTGGGAAGCTATAAATGTTCCATGATCGTACCATAAACCAACTGCAGAATATACACAGCATGATTTCATTTTCGTTCAATTCAGACACACTTCCAAATTATAATTTAAATCTGAACAATGTGACATATAATGTAAAAATGTCAGTTGGAAGAATACATATGGGCGTTGGGTACACTGCATCAAGGTAAAATGTTTTTTTTCGCTATAAACTGACCTGCGTGTACTTAGTACACCTACGCGTTAAGGGGTCACGAGAATGTCTTCGTACGTAACACTGCATTTTTTACATTTTTATGTACTTTCCGTATAGAAGTTTACGTGAAAATGGGTCAACATTTTGGCCGCATTGAACTGTGGATATTATTAATAGAAAATCCTCTGATTTGGGCAATATATTTTTTTCTAGTCTCTTGTTGAGATCATCACGAAACTTTTCGCTGTTTTTTCACGTCCTCTTTGGAATAACATAGAGTAAGTCTTACTGTAACAGTTACTGTGCTACCCTCCCCCCTCTCCTCCGGTTACTGTGCCCCTACATTATTTTTATGTACAGTAAATTACATAATCATTCAAATGAATGTATTGAATTATTAAATAAAACTTTAATTAACAATTAGCCTAATTCAACTGATAATGTAAATTATTAACACTTATATAATAGTAATAATAATTATTGAAATTATATGGTGACGATTTCGCGAGATTTTGCCACAAATCTTATTGAAAAGCTTAAGGAACACCGTGTAAATGAAGCTACAAAATAGAAAGAATAATACATCCCAAAACCAAAAAAATTTACTATGGGTCTGTAAAATTCGTGTAGATAACGGAAAAATGTACAATACGATCAATTTGTTGAAATTATTTTGTTAATTTGTAATAATCCAGTAGCTGAAACAAAATTTTCGTTCGTTTTTATTACTGTGTGCAGTAACTGGATCCATTTTTGCGTTATGCGTCGATTACGGAGCCCTCTAACGACAAGGTGAATCTGAACTCCTAACCTTACTTTTCTAAATACGACCTAGTGATTAGTAGCACATAGTCATCCGGGAGAGGGGGATGTGGGTATCCCCCTCCGAGGCCACGAGCCTGGCGTTGAAATGCCTGGCTTACTGAAAGACTGTCCAGTCTAAGGGTATAAATAACTACCTAACAACGACTAACAATAAGACGTGGACCTACGCATTAGGTTATCTTGTTTATTAGAATAATATTGTAAGCATTCAAACTTCTAAAATGTTCGAGAAGGAAATTTTACACAGTAATCAATACAAGTATTCGGTAACTGACACACAGTAACTGAATTTTCATATGCGTAAGGCGTAAGGGCACAGTAACTGACTACAAAAATAAATTATTTTATTTTCATTATTATCGTACATCAATTATAATACTCAATTAAAAAAAATTCTACTCTTATAAGAGACATCAAAATATAATTTAAAAATGTTCCGAAGAGCAAAACATAGGAAACAGCTGTTTAACTGACCAAAAAGTTTGAAGTTCGTCTTAATGGGCACAGTAACTAACACAATTACCCTAACTCTTCCTAAATTCAACCTATGCATTCAAAATAAGCTATATTAAAGTGTCCAATTCCAGCTTGAAACTTTAAAGTGTTAATAAGACCTCGTAAGACTATTCATCATTTCTTTATTTGTTCTAAAGACGAAAGGCTGGATGGCAGTGGCAGCGACTGCAACTCCGTCGTGCCGAAGAAGAGACGTCGCCGAAACAATGGTACAAGCGATCGTGATCACCAGGTGCCTTTCGAAGACTATCCAGCTTCGCCCAGGTCCTCGAGGTCATCTGCTTCCTCGAGATCGAGCTCCTTATTACAATTCGAGTCTTTGGAGAGGACTTGCGCCACCCTGTCGCCTTCCAGCTACAGTTTCGACTCGTTGGAGTATTCGAACCGATCGAACATTTCTCACCTAGAGAACACGTCTCCGGACAGTCTTGAGCAAGACTATGATAAGCTTGTGCCGAACGATTTCCCAAATGTGGATCACTTCTCGAGGATTAGGCCATATCGTAGTTTCGAGAGCTTGGACACCTGTCAGAAGAACGACGAGTTTGGGCCCAGCAGGCTGACCAATGGATTTGCACCTTTGTACCTGAAACGTAACTCGGACCTGTCGAGGATACGAAGGAACGGACATCGTCCAAGGTAATGGATGCTTTAATTTTGGTGATGTTTTTGTTCGTGGTAAAGTAAAATGTTTCAGTGGTTGGACGCTTGAGGCGAAGATTGCGGTTACGAATACTTTTTATACAGGGTGTTCGACAACTAGTGGGAAAAAATTTAAGGGGTGATTCTACGAGGTAAAATAAGACGAAAATCAAGAATAACGAAATTACGAAAAATGCTTCGTTTGTTAGTTATAAGCGTTTAAAAATTGACCCAAATCATGGCAATCCGCGCGCACAGAGTGTGAGCGGATCAGGGCTCATCAGGGGCGTACAGTCACTTTAAAGACTCAAGAACGTGCAGGAAAAGTCGGTAAAACAGCTGTTTACTTACCTCGTAGAAGATGTCGATAACTTGTCCCTGCGGTATTTGAGTCGAATCCACCTGTGTCGCATTAACTCTAATTAATCGATAAAATTCGCAATGTAAATATTTTACGAATATTATCGAGTAGAGAGGGTTTATTCCCCCTGTAGTTGTCACGTATCACAATTGTCCTGTCCATGAGTATCCATGAAATTAATCCGCACATGCACGTACACCACAAAAGTCCGCGAAAAGTGTCCACACACACTGAGCGATTGTCCCGACCGCGAAAAATGTTCATATACTGCGCGATTAATTACACCCGCGAGCGGTTCCTCCGTTGGGTTTAACACTCTATACGTTACACAAAACTAACACTCAAAATAATTAATTTATAACTATTTAAAACTAACTTTTAACCTACTCTAATTTATTTATAACATCTATTTATACTAATTTTTAACATGCAATAATTAATAAAATCTACAATATTTAATAAAACCTGCAATAATTAATAAAATCTACAATATTTAATGAAACCTACAATAATTAATAAAATCTACAATATTTAATAAAACCTACAATAATTAATAAAATCTAAAATACTTAATAGAACCTACAATAATTAGTAAAATCTACAATAATTAATATGCTAAGATGAAATTTGTTGCACCTGCATTACACTGCATGAAGAAACTACATAAAATAATATAAAGAAAATTGTTAAACACATACATTCGGTGTAATATGAACCGTTTCGAACATGGAGTTGGCATTCGATGTTGAAAGTTCTTTTTACAAGTTAATGTCAAAAGGGACAGCTGAAAACACAATGGGCAAGGTCTTCGTCGATGGCAGCAACACGTTGCAGGCAATCCGCGGGTGGTCGCACTGCAGAAGACAACAGACAGTCAGAAGTGGCTCCGAGTGGTGTATGAGAAAAAAATATAGATATTGCTCTAAGAATATACGAAAAGAAACGCGACCTCCAAGACACTTTCCTTCCCAAAAAACATTGCCCATGAAAGAGTGGGGATCGACCTATTACGCCACATCGATCCTAACGAGGGAGGATCAGTTCAACAATATCAGTTGTCCTTTCCGAACGGTGCCTTTGCATTCTACGAGCAAATAAAGTTCACATTCGGAAAACTAAGTTTTAGTTTATTTAGCGATTACGTAGTGATTATTTAGTAGTGTCGCGTAAGTCGTGGTTATAAATCGTGCAAGTTAATTATTGTAGGTTTTATTAAATATTGTAGACTTTATTAATTATTGTAGGTTTTAGTAAATATTGTAGATTTTATTAATTATTGTAGGTTTTATTAAATATTGTAGATTTTATTAATTATTCTAGGTTTTATTAAATATTCTAGATTTGATTAATTATTGCAGGTTTTATTAAATATTGTAGATTTTATTAATTATAGCGTGTTAAAAGTTAGTATAAATAGTTGTTATAAATTAATTATTGTAGGTTAAAAATTAGTGTTAAATAGTTATAAATTAATTATTTTGAGTGTTAGTTTTGTGTAACCTGTAGAGTGTTAAACCCATCGGAGGAATAGCTCGCGGGTCTACTTAATCGCGCAGTGTGTGAACATTTTTCGCGGTCGGGACAATCGCGCAGTGTGTGTGGACACTTTGGCGGACTTCTGTGGTGTACGTGCATGTGCGGATTAATTTCATGGATACTCGTGGACAGGACAAATGTGATACGTGACAACTAGTGGGGGCATTAACCATCTCTACTCGATAATATTCCTAAGAAGATATTTACATTTCTTGCGAATTTTATCGAGTAATCAGAATTAATGACATACAAGTGGATTCGACTCAAATACCGCGGGCACAAGTTATCGACATCTTCCACGAGGTAAGTAAACCGCTGTTTTACCGACTTTTCCTGCACGTTCTTGAGTCTTTAAAGTGACTGTACGCCCCTGATGAGCCCTGATCCGCTCACACTCCGTGCGCGCGGATTGCCATGATTTGGGTCTATTTTTAAACGCTTATAACTAACAAACGAAGCATTTTTCGCAATTTCGTTATTCTTGATTTTCGTCTTATTTTGCCTCAAAGAATCACCCCTTAATTTTTTTCCCAGTAGTTGTCGAACACCCTGTATATTAAAATAATACAGATTGGCAAAAAAGTACATTCAATCGATAGGGCAGAACTTTTTCTTCCGGACAAGTCGTTATAAGAAAGCGTTCACATGAAAAAAAGTATTAAAATTTATGAATATCTAAAAGAGTTCATTTGGTCGAGTGATTGGACGGAATTTACGGCATGTTCTAGTGATTAAATTTAGCTGTCCCACTGTTTGGGCATAACATTCAATAACTTATTCATAGATGATTTTTAATAGTAAGACAGGATACTTTTCTTTTATGTTGTAACAATTCGAATGAAAACGTAACAAATTTAATTTAATACAATAAATAAAAGAAACAAAATTATAAATAAATAAAATAATAAAAATTATGAACTAAATCTATAAATGTATTCGTAATAAATTAATAAATAAATAACACTACTGGAAAATTGCATTCTATTATTATGTATATGTTATATATTTGTTAAATGCTTTTAAACATTTATCTTTAAACATTTAGGAAATTGTATATTAACAACAAACATACTGCATTTAACTTTGGTTTATTATAAACGTTTTAGAGAAAATATATAGGTTAAATAAAACAAAATTAAACAAAGTTAAACAAAAATAACAAAATGAAAATTATTCACTGTTTTTGTTTTTGATTTTTTTAACACTTTTGCAACTTCCTTGGCAGCAAATTTTCGTTTTTTCTCTCTTGTAGTTTTTCTTTTTTAATACGCTCCTTTTTCCTCTTCTTCTTGAAAGTCTTATTGTTATAAAAAATTCCCGAAACAAAAGAAATAAAATAAAAAGGTGATTTTTAATGAATATTCAGTACGCGAATCGGTTAAGTTATGGTTGTGTAAAAATAATATATTTATGTATGAAATATGTAAAGAAAACTATAAGCTTCGAAAATTCAATATTGTTATTAATATAAAAAGCACAAAATGCTTATTGTAATATAACGAAAATAATGTTTTAAGTCATACACTAACTTTTTGCTCGATGCTGCTCGAGCGACTGGACAAGCGACCAACGACTACGCAATCAGCATTCTCATGTACCAGTAAATAAACTCGGTAATTTCGACATTAAAAGAAAAAGGTTTTATTCAAACAAAGGTGGTATCACTTTTGGAGACTTAAATAAGTTGAAGAAAGCCTTTACTTAATAGAAACACACGAATTATTAAATATTTACGAAGGTATTCATGTCGCCTCAAGTTCATGATTGCTAAATGATAATATTTTTTTTTAAATAGACATCGCTCTTTTGCGAACATGTTTATATGATTTATGATGAGAAATAACTAAGGATAATTATTTTCTATCCTGAACTTCGCTATTATTTTTTAAAAATTTAATATTAACAAAAATTCACGATAGTGTCCAATCACCAGGACGTGTCCAACCACTGGGACATTTACCTTATTACTTGCCCTGCTGGCAGTCATTGTCCTATCGTGGATTTATTAGAGTGTACAGCAGCTGTCATTTGTGATCTTTGACGAATGGTTGCGTTACGTCACCTTGTGGGATCTTAATTTTTGCGATAGAGATTTTTGAGATGAATAATTCGAATGAGTTCGTAGAAATTTGATTGTCGTAGCGTTAGATGTTTGTCATTCGCCGGTGAAACATTACCGCGAATGATATATGAGTTTCGGTGACCATCGAACAGTGGTCTTTAAATTCCCTTGGCAACGACTCTCGAAATCAAAGCTTGCTACATGACCCTCGATTTTTGGCCAAGTTATTATAATCACGATCCTGAATAGACCTCCTTGACTTTTACTTTTAATTTCGAGACGATCTGAAATTACACCCGCGGATTTCTCATGATTATTCTATTATGGCTATCCTCTTTTCGGTAGATCGGTTTGAAGCTTCTTATTGTTTGTATTGGCATTAGTAAAGCGCGTAGATACTTCAAGAAGTATTGGTCTAATTTTACTAAATTCCGAGACATTTTTAATTCGTTTTTAATCCCATTAAATTATTAAATATTTAAAACTGGTGCTTTATTGAGTCGCATCAGTATTCAGCTTCATAGATATTTTTAACTGTCAAAAATAAACGTTTTAGAGTTTCGTTTTCGAGTCTCTTTAATGGACATATTACATGTATTGGATAGAACCATAAAAAAATAAATTATACTAATTTTCAAGTTTAGGTTGGCCAAATATTTTAGCGAGGTTAATCATACATTTATCTTCACACTTATTAATTCATATCGATACTACGGTACTTCTGAATGTGTAGTGTATACCTATACATTTTATTTGAAGACTAAGATCAAAATTCGAAAATTGTGCTTCAGTTGTAATGAAACATTTGTCAAGGCATACTAAGGAAACCTTTTATCGTTTTCCGTGGCCAACCTTATACAGGGTGTCTCACCAAAACCCGAATATTTAGGTACATATTTCCTTTGCTTTTGTTGATACGATAAATATTTAAAACATAATTTGAATCGTTTGGAAGGAGAAAGCCCACAGAAAACAAATTTCTTTGCAGGAAAACACATATTTTTTCTACTACATCTTGTAGTGAGCGTTAAAACGCATTCAAGTAGGTCTGAGAGATTCTTGAGGAGACCAGGAACACCAAAAATGTGATCGAATTCTAAGACAATATTGGGATGCTATGTAAACTTACTTTTTATGTTATAAATGTTTAAAGTGTTGACTATCAGCGACGATACACTTTCCCAAATGAGCACTCGCAGATTGCGATACTAATTCTGTACGATTCTTCGTATTATCTAGAGTTGTAGGTTGTAAGCTGTAAGCGTCTTCTTTTGACGTTCTCCAAAGATAACATTCTAATGGCGTCAGATCCAGTGAACGCTCTGGTCATGATATACGTTCATTACGTTCAATCCAACGAGTTGCAACTTTTTAATTGAGTACTTACGTAGCTACCCGTTAATAATGTGTTGGGACATTCTCTTCCTAATTATGTAAGGAATAAATCTTACATTTATCTGTAGTAAGTTGATAAACATAACTCGATGCGTGCAGTGTTTACTAGAGATCATGGTTTTCAACGTGTATTGAAGATGCACGTGTACACGTGTAATTATCACGTTCGAGGTGGAGCCGATTTGGATAAACTTTCCATTCGGCCGGCGAAGAGTAATCACTGGATATTTGACCGTACAAAATATATCATGTATGTATAGTATACAGGGTGAGTCACCTAACGTTTGCACCTCAAATATCGTTGTTGTTTTTAAAGATACGTCAATTATCTTAAGGGCAAAGTTAAATTGTGCGATGGAGCTCACACGATACAACAAAAATGTTTGTTTTTATGTAATTTTTTTTTAGAGATATCAAGGTCACCTTCAATTTTTAAAATGGAATCACCCTTTTTTTGAAACCGTGAAAGACCTTGAATAATTGTAGTCACTGAATTCCTAATGAAAGGGACTATCATTGCAGGTGTTTAAAAAAGGGTGATTCCATTTTTTGAAAATGAAGGTGACCTTGATATCTCTAAAAGAAATGACAAAAACAAACATTTTTTGTCTAGTTTATATCCGAATGTCCTACGTCCATTTTGGACATCCCTAGGACGTTAGAAGACTTAAATTTCGAAAGTTCTAGAAACGTCCGTCCCAAAAGTCCTACGGATGTTCTCAAGACTTAAATTTCGGATATTCTAGAAATGTCCGCTTCAAAGGCCTACGGATGTTCTCAAGATTTAAATTTTGGATGGTTTCGTTTAGTATTTTTGCCAATGTCATTCCGTGCAAGGTGATGGAATCCCATGAACAAGGTGTCAGTCTTTAAAGAATCACTAGAGAAGTGTAACGACACTAGTGGTTTTGTGCGAAAACCTCAAGAAAGTTGAAAAAACATGTTTTTTCTTAAACTGTCTCTAACCAACACAGAATCAGAGTTTTGCTGTGAAAATAGAAATAAACACAATGTACTTGGAGATGATGATCCTCAGACCTATATTTTCATTATAATTCCTTATGGGAAATTTAACCTTTTATTTATTAACAGGAACTAACTAGATCTAATTTCGATAAGATTATTAAGTTAATCTTTTATTTGTTAAACACAAACCAACCTAACCTAACTCCTGTCACCTTGCATAGAATGAAACCTAACCGCAATTTTAAACATTTGAGAAATGTTTCTTATACGTCTTTTAAGACATTACCATAGTGTTTTTAAAATCTCTTTAAACGTTCCCGAAACGTACAGGGAATATTACTTTTACTCATTCGGGAAATGTTCTAAGAATGTTGACACAAGACGTCCTTAGGACGTTCCACTTTGTAAATAGGATCTTCTTAGAACATTTAAAGATCTTAACAAGGACCTAATGGGGACATATAGACCTTTTCGGGACATCCTCCGAATGTACAGAACGTCCGGAACGTACGTCCATCGGACGTACATAGGACGTTTTTGTGCTATTTGGAATTGAACCATTCAATTGTATCCTTAAGACATTTGACGTATCTTTAACAACAACAAAGATATTTGGGTTGCAAACGTTAGGTGACTCACCCGTATATACTTTTATGCTATATAAACTACAGTTTTGTAAGTGTACTTTTTATGTTAAATAAATTAAGTTTATTTATCAGATTCGATACAGTCAGTCCAGAGAGTCCGACACTGGCGAAACGAATAATTCAGTGTCGATCCTTAGGGCCTGACGCCGGCCGAACGGAAAGTTCAGGGTCGGTCCCCAGAGACCGACATTGACTCGAACGTGTTAATATATCCATATTTTATTCCG
This sequence comes from Dufourea novaeangliae, assembly GCF_001272555.1. Taxonomy (NCBI): domain Eukaryota; kingdom Metazoa; phylum Arthropoda; class Insecta; order Hymenoptera; family Halictidae; genus Dufourea; species Dufourea novaeangliae. Next base: position 233,479 of record NW_015373881.1, on the reverse strand, counting down.
TGTAGTTTTTAATACACGGGTATATACGGTAGAGATCTGCATCGAGCGGATTTATCCCCTCCGTCATCCGGCCGTTTCTTCATTCACCCGGGCTGCTCGGGCCCGAATGATACCCGTTCCGCGCTCACCCGGCGATGTCCGCTACTAGAAGTAGGTACGTATTTCACAGCATGTTGTAAATGCATTTACGATACGTCGTTTATGTACGTATAATATGTCGTTTTTGAGTCCATTTTGTACGTGTCATTTGTCGCAAATATCGTAAATAGAGATGTTAATTATTTCAACGTTTAAACAATTAAAGTAGAAACACTTTTTTAAAAATAAGTAAAAACAATACATATCTCCTTTTCGTATGTAATGTTAAAAATGTAATATTTTAGGTGTAATATTAAACACGAAATATTTAAAAACTTATTATACGGGTAAATTATTTGTGATTGCCAAAAAATGAGCGGTCGAAAAGAACATAATCAATATGAATCTTTGGTGTTCATTAGGAAAAAGAATTAAAAAGGCGGACATGTAGCGTTTTGCACACTGTGCAACCGTGATATTGGAAATACAGCTGTGAAGAGATTAGAATCACACAAATGAGTGTGCAATAAAAAAATGAAAATTTTTCAATCAAGTAAATAAAAATGTTTAGATGAGACTGAAAACGTTTATGAAAAGAATATTATTATCAGTAAATGTATAGCTATCAGTAGTAATGAAATTAATTATTTTACAACTTCACTCAGAACCTCTCCAGTTTCTCTTATTGTACTACAGTTCAAAGAGTCTAGAAAAGATTTTTGGCTACTTTTAAAATGTAACATTGGCCACGGCCACAACAGTTTTACTATTAGCCATTGAATTTTTCCACCCATCAATTAGTAATACTCCATCTTATGGTTCATCTTACCTTATAGAATTAACAACCTCATCATATTGTGCATCCAAAATTGTTGTTGCCAGTGCCTTCCTTATAGGCGGCTTATATTGAACATTCAGTACATTAAATAAATGCTTTAAAATATTCTGAATCAATTATACTACAAGGGATATTACATAAAAAAATAAGAAATTTTCGAGTAACTGATCAATCTTATTTCGTTAAAAATAAAAATAAACTGTTTATTAACATTTTATTTTTCAATCTAAAAAAATTGTATTTATTATTCTATGCCAATTTTTTTGGAACCTTTTAATATCCATTTTTCATCAATGTAACCGAATTTAATTGAATAAGAAGAGAAATAAGAATTATAATAGTAATAAATTGATACTTATACGAAAAACGTTTTATAGGTTAGAAACACGTTATAAATATTTTCATTCCAGATATACGACATTTACGACACATTTACGACATTTACGACATTTACGACATTTACGACATTTAAGACACGTGTCATGTATAAAATAAAAAATTCGCGTATTTACCCACCTCTGTCCGCTACCAACCCGTTCATACTCACCCGCATCCACGCTATACCCGCTCAACCCGTTCAATCCGCGCTATATCCGTGGCGTAATTTTTTCAGCAATTTCGATCAATACGTACATTAAAATTATATCATTCAAAACAATCTTATATTCTGTGATACTATTATATAATACATAAGAATAACTACAATATTTTATTAAATTTTTTATCTAAAAGATGTTTTTGTTGTAGCGTTCCACTGTTCCATTGTATACATTACATATTTTCAAACAAAACATGTTACAAGTATTTTTGTTGATTCTTTATTTCATATTGAATAAAATTTCCGTATGTATCCATAATTTCTTGCATTTGATATAATGCACGCCACAGTTTCCTAATAAACCGACATAAACTTGCGTCTTTCTATAATAGCTATCGAATAAAGTGCTAGTAAAGTCGCAGGTAAAGAGTAGCTAAAGGCACGAGTGCGAACGGGTAACGGCGCGGGCACTGGTGAGTCGATTACACGTTGCGATAGCTTCGGGTGGGCATGGCCGGTTAGAAATCTACGCAGAACCGTTAGCCCGGCACCGGGTTTGGGCGGGCTCGGGTGAACCGAAAGACGGACGGATAACGGACGGGCAGATCCGTGGTAGGGTGACTGCACCAATGAATGAACACTTAAGAGATTTTGTAACTATTAAAGTCAAATTTTAAATGATAACAATATTAATAAATATTTGACATATGAAAATAAGTTTTTTTAATACCCATACTTTTTGATAACGCATAGATTTCAGTTTGAAAAATTGGAAAAATGGAATTAATTAAATCAAAAACAAAAGAATACAGATTTCACCAGTGAATGAACAGTTTAACCAACAAATGAACATTTCTAACCAGTGAATGAACGATATTTTGCACATACATACGCATAAATGAAAAAAATTTGATTAAAAAAGACAAAATTTGAACTATTTATTATATAATCCGTAAATAACACTTATAATTTATTAATTTATCATTGCTTAAGTAAATCAAATATGTTTAAAAAAATGTATTACAAACTATTAGTTTTCTTTGGTTGAAATAATTGGAATAATAGCATTCTTGGTTTAAGTAATATTAATAATAACATTTTTGGTATAAATAATATTAACAATAACCATTATTGGTTTAAATAAAACTAATATGTACGAACATTTAAAAAAAAATTTTTTAAATAATCTTATTTACTTATTTTGTTTGTTTTATTGTCTATATGTGCGCAAATCTTGTCCTATATCTTTTTTTAGTTTTAAGTGGCTATGTTTCTTATGTACTGGTGGACATTCTATTATCTATGAAATTCATGTAAAATGTAGCAAAATAATGATATGAAAATACATTTTTTAAAATAAATAAGTATATTTTGTACACCTAATTTAAGTAGTTTAAATATTTTTGAAATATTCTATTAAATAAACACATCGTTCATATATTGGTACAATTGGACTTTCAATGTTCCAGTATTTGAACATCATTAGAAAATAACGTTTTTACAATTTTTCCAGAAAAATAACTTGAAACATGAAATCAAATATAATAAATTTAAAACAAACTAAATTTTATGTTATTTGATGTACATATTTCACTTATATTGTGATAAATATACGGGGACAATTATTATTATTATAGCAAACGCTCGATAAACAACTCTCGGCATGTCCATTACGTATTTTTACAGCCTGGATTGACTGCACGTGGCACGAAAATTGTTTCAATATGAAACAAGGAAATAAAAAAAAATGAATATTTAAACATTTGCTTATTTTAGTAACTTAATTTATTCGTTATTCTATACAATGTTCATTCACTGGTACGTGTTCATTTCCTAGTGCGTTTACCCTACATCCGCCCGTTGCAGACCTTTAGTGTACACGTGTACACGATTACTGAAATACACAGGTACGATCCGTTTCACGTCACAGCACACGGAGAATTGCGGTCATACATAGTCACCGTTTTTTTTCTACACTTTAACATTAAATATTACAGTTCAATTTTTCGTACTTATCAACAAATGTAAATTTGAAAAAAAATCAGTGACTATAACAGCAATTTCCCGTTCGTTTTGATCTGGAATGGATCGTACACATATATTTCAGTACACGTGTACCTGCGCATTTCAATTGACTGGTTCCACGGCCCCCTTCCCCAGTGGTGGGGATGACGTCTTCATACTTATCGTGGAGGAGCCGGCTCACACTTAGCAAGGGTTCTCTGTATCTGTGTATTTAAGTGCCCGCGTACTCGTGTATTAAAAACTACACGGACTAATCGTTTCGAGTGGAGTAGACTCAACTCGAAATGTAGTTGATTATAACTGAAAATATCTAAAAACATTGAAACATTTTATGAAAACAATATTCTATGCACCACACATTCTGTGATGAAATATGCGAGTTAAACGCGACACCGTATGTATTCCATCCTGGGCGTACTGGGCGGCAGAGTTGGGTACGCGCACGTGTATGGGAAATACGTGTAAGCGAGGGGCAGTGCCAATGTGCAATAAGAGGGAGTTCAAGTAACGAGCGGCCACTGTACTGTGATCATACAGCAGGCGCTCGATTATTGCAGGCTATATTATTTTAGAATAGAGACGCCCTTCGCTCAAAGGCATTTCTCACACACGTGCGCGTATCCCACTTTGTCGTCTAGCATGCCCAGGACGGAATACATGAGAAGTGTCCAGAGGAAAAACGATGAGTGTCCACTTTTTGTAAATTTTGAGGTATTAACCGCATTCTGTTGTGTGTTCGAAGTACTAATGAAATGCCAAACGTAACACAGTAATTTATGGAACAAATCAGTAATTGCTTGAGTTGAGGACAATTTTATATAGTGTGGATACTTTTTGTATCCACTGTATGTATCTCAGGAATTACGGGAAATTCGGTGATATCCGTTGGTACTACAGGAATCTGTGTGCAACTTTGAAAATTTTTGCACAACATCAAATCTATCATATCTGCTTCATATAGTCCTCACGGGTCAAAATGTAAGGCATTTGTTGAATTTTGTAGCTGCAATACACAGCTAGCAGCCATCCTAATGTTTACAAATAGACAACGAGTATCCATCAAACAGTTCGAACATACTTAAACAGCCGTCTACACCTACGACATTTGTTGGCGGACACGGGTCGGCGGACCAAGTCTTCCTATGTCTCCGGACAGTCTGGGACAGTCGAAGGACGGGCTGCGGCACTGTCCACAGGTAGGGCAAGTGTGGGTATTACTGCGGATTCTCCGATTACTGTGGATATTTATTAAATGAATAATATTTAATGTTGGAAAGTATATAAGCTCTTGAAAGTTAATGATAAAATTATTTTAAACTTTATTACAAATAATTATTAGTAAATATCTAGAACAAAGTTGTTATTAATTCTTTTATCGTAGTTTGAAATTCGTCAAGACGAAGCTTTGATCGATTTCCCAATATGACGGTTCTAAACGCCTACTTAAAAAACATTTCTATCTTTGTTATCAACAGTAATACACGTAATGTAGCGTTATTACACCATAGAGTAAGAGTTATTTTTTTACAAAAACAGTACATCATACGTTTACAGTTTATTTGTAATTTTTATTGCGTGTGTTTATTACTGGGGACAGGTGACAGCATAACCTAACCTATTTTCGACCCCATTTCATCACTTAAGAAATAAAGCTACAGAATTAATGTTATTGCAAAAAAATAAAACTAAACAAAATTTTGAGTTTCCTTTGAAAAGTTTATTATTATCATTTTTTTATTATTAATGTTCATATTGTATTAAGACTTAATATAATACTATAAATATCTAATAAATTAGTATTTTCTGTCTTGTATATTTAATAATTATTCTATTTACAGGATATAGGTATTTATACTAATATTTTGTGTTACACAAGTCCGCAGTAATATACGTGCAGTAATAGGTATTGCTTTAGTAACTGGTACACAGTAATACATGCATGTCCGTAGTAATTCCTGCAATGATATGTGGTTTTAATTTCTTTGATTTCTATTATGTCCGTCTATTATGTACCCCGTTCTGATTTTTTTATGGAATTAATCTCATCCAACTTTCTTTAATAACAAGAAGTAGGGACTTTCATTCATTTGAACGCTTTGTCGAGCACTCTAAAGTTAACCTATCCCAAAAGTTCGCAGTATGTAATACCCACTTACCCTAGTCTATGGGCTATCCGGAGACATTTCGCGGACATCCAGACATTCTACGCGGCCACTCGGCAAGTATGACTGATCTTTCATGTTCACACCATGCTGAGAAGGGATTGTAACACTTCTTTATACCAGGCTCGAACCTTTTTTCAACCAATGGCGTGCGACCTTGGGAACAAAATAATCGAAGAATTCACGCCTACAACCTCGTCCATAGAACGCGGATCTGATTGTGAGTTATTGTGATATTGCCTCTATTTTATTTACATCAAATGGGACAACGGGTTGCTCGTTTGGGTGCTGGCGTACTATCATGTTGAAATTATATCTTCCTTCTCATGTCTAATTAAGTGATACACATATTATTAAACGAATAGTTAGAAGAGCATGATTTTAAACAGAATTGCATAGCTTAAAATATTTACCTCTAAACGTAGTTAGAATCTAATTTAACTTTTCATCATAACTCTTTAACTACACGTGCAGAATAAAAAATGTAAAAAAAAATAAAACGCCATTCCATTTTAAAACATGAATGAGGGCTCCTTTCTCTCTCTAGTAGCCGCCTCAGAAAAATTTATCACACACCGAATGATCACCTTCCTTGTCCAATTTCAATGAAAATACATGAAGTCGATATCTGGAGTGATTTTAGAGAAAATATTTTGTAACACATCATTTGACCCACCTGATAAGAGCAAGTTTCTTTAAAAGTCCGGATTTTATGATAGGGAAATATCACGCGCGTAGCGAGCCGATGACTTTGTTGGTGGCCTTTTGTTCCGAATTCGCCTTTAGCAATCGATGACGACTAGATCCTGCAGTCATTGGGCAGGCAAAAACCATGTGCAGGACAATTAAGGATTTTTATCTGTTTTACCGTTCTCTCCTGCAGTTAATTCTAAGTCATTTCACACCAAGCTGATTATTTTTGCCTCCCGGCATGCTTACTAGTCCAGCCGAATTAGACATGAGTCATGGAAAAAAACTTAAGAGGTGTTTTATCGTTTAATGCGAGCGTAATTATGATTAGGAATGGGGATCTGTTAAAAGTAACAAATGATTTGCAATAATAAACAACTGGGAACGGTATGACCGCAAAAATCAGTATCTTTTTTTACTTATTGGCGTATATCTTGGAACTGAGCGGACTTGGAGGACAATATTTAATACAAAAGTTATAGGCTTATTTTTGTGCGAATGTAAAACAATTAATTCGACCCTACATTAATATGAAACCAAGATACGATATTTTCTTTATAAATTTATATCTCAGAGGCATCTTAATATTAATAGTTCAAATTTGCAAGAATTATAGGTAAAGTTTTAAATTTTATGATATATATGGTTTACATGAATTAATTTAATTGTCTCGTAGAAACAGAATCTCGATAATCTGATATATTGGGTCATGTTCAAAATGAAATATGATTATCACATAAAATTCGGAAAATACAAAATACATACTAGCCATTAAAGTGTACAATTTTTGTCTCTTTACGGAAAATTATTTTATTTGACTAATACGCGAAAATAATAAAAAAATTATATTTTATAAAACTCTTTTATCTTATAAATAACACTACTGAGACGGGCACGATGCCTGTCGATATGTACTCTCTTTAGACCTCATTGAAGTACGTGGGTACTCACCGTCTTTATTTGCTCACTGCAGAGTCGGTTTTAATGCTTCCATTTTAAAAGTCAGTTTATATTTAGGTAAGATTTCAAGGAATACGATCATATCTTTTTAACATTTTTTTAGCTTCAATCCTCGGGGTAAAATTTGCCAATGTAAAATTTGTTTATAACTTTCCACATTATAAAAATGATTTTACATCTACAAAAATATTATTCCCCTAGGCGGAACCTTCTAGATTAAAATACTCGAGGAATGAACTTGATACGATAAATAATTTCCAAGATACTAATTTTTAAGTACATTGTTGCTCGTATTCTGCGACGCAAGAGTCCTCGGCTGTGTCCGTTTGTATTCCATTTCAACGGGAGACTGAAAGACAGTCCATATTTGTCGAGAGACTCTCCGAAGTTAAACTCTGAGAAGTTAAGGTGGTTCGTGCCACATTCAAAAGATTAGATAATTAAACAAACTTCATACAGATTGTTTATTAGAACGAAATACACACACAAATAAAGTTCGAGAGGTGGTGGCCGATCGAATAAATAAGAAAAAGCTTGTCAAAAATTGAATTTTCAACATAGCTCTTATGGTAGTCTTACATTTTCGTACCGGAAGTATAATCTTTTCTATTCACAGAAATTAGAATTGCTAACTAAAATCTAGGTACTGAAAGTATAAATCCTGAGCTTTCTGGCAATGAACTACATAAATCTTCTACTATGCCGTACATTCCAGGAAGATATTTGACAATAAAGTCCATGATATGTAGGCTATTGGATGGTTATTGGGACTATGTGGAGGACTTGGCAATGTTGCTGAAATAGGGTCATACCTGCGAAATACAAATACATTTAAAAAATATTTTACTTATTTTGTGTTTTAGTGAATGCTAATTTTCTAAATTATAATGCACGAGAATATAATTAACTTTACATATAAGAATACTGAATATTGATTACGCGGGAAAACTGAACACGCACCACGTATATGTGTGCAAAAACAACGTTGCCAAACGTACCAGAAACGAGCACAGTGGAGTCATACGACTAACCAAAACATATTTTTTATTAACAATATATTGATGAATGATCAATAGAAATATCGTAGAAATTTCATAAATGTAATTTTTATTCATTATTAAAATGTATTAACGGGTGTTTAATACCAATTATTAATATGATGTTTTATTGATTAGTGAGTCAGGTACAAACTACCTTAAAAACGCGAGAAATTTTCGGCGGGGAGTCGGAATTTCGTCCACATGCCGTCCCCGGGTATCTTAAAAACTGCCCGCAGACCGCGTTCGCTAACAAATGTCGTAGATGTAGACGGCCCTTAAGAAATATCTGCTAAAAGGTATCCACATAAATAGCGAATGTCTATTAGGGAAGGTACACATTATACACGACGAGTATTTCACAAAAACGTCAGAAATACACCAGAAGTGATCATCAGCTTCACTACATTAACTACACCAAAGAAAATTAACCTAAGATACTCGAAAAAAAAACCAGTAAAGAACATTAGTATAGAAATACTTTCGAAACCGTATCGCGCATCGTTCGATGAAGCAACAAAACATTTTCACGATCTTCCTTGCAAAAGGTCTGTCCTTTGCAAGTCAATTCACACTTTTCCAAGGTCATTATTTCCACCAGAAATAGTTGAATAGAAAAAATTTTTGAATCGTGTTGATATCTATAATATTCCACGAACATCTATACAGTGTGTATCTATAAATTGTAGAACAACATTTTTCCGTATAATGCTTCATTTTACAGATAATCAAATTCCACAATCTGCTCGATACGCGTGCGGTGGGATAGACTCGACTAACGCGTCTGTTCATTACGTTCCGTTTCTACTTATTGCTAGCACGTTAGATGAATTACACTGTCCAACAAATCTAAACTTTTTTTCTGACCTGCAGTATCCATTGGGAGATCCTTAAAGTTACTTGTTCAGATCACGAATCCGGAGCAGAATTTCTCAATCTGCCACAGTTTTTGAAAAACATGAGCTTTTGTAAATACACCCGATTTTGCCCAAAAATAACGTATTACGTGCAAACTAAAAACGCCAGTGCAATTTAATCTTAAAAAATAGAGGAAAGTTCCCTGCATACAGCAGTGTATTTAGTTATTAAATTGTGTAATTCTTAATGGTTGTAAATAGTTGTGAAAGTTTAAAAAAGAGCCGATGTGCGTATTTTCTATGCACTCTTTTTGCATTTTTACGAAAATTTCTTTACCTAGCACGAATTTGCTTCACAGTATCAGAATCTGTAGACATTTCTGAAGAAGAAACCATCCAGAAAATGTGTCGAAACGCTTTTCAATTGCAACAGGTCGAGAAAGTATCCGTCGGGAACGTGTGCGCGGCGTTTTACCGCCACGCGGCCATTGCTTGTTCACCTGGACTCATCAGTGCCGTAGCTACGCGTAATCGAGACCGAGGGTACCAATGGATAAATCAAGACCTAGGTTCACATACAGTAGCCGCTCGTTAATTGGAGTCCCTCTTATTGCATATTGGCAACGCCCCTCGCTCACACGTATTTCCCAGGATAGAATACATACGGTGTCGCGTTTAACTCGCATATTTCATCACAGAAAGTGTGGTGTATGTATATAATATTGTTTTCAGAAAATGTTTCAATGTTTTTAGATGTTTTCAGTCATATTCAACTACATTTCGTACCATGTTTAATTCATACTGAATATAAGTACTTAAGTAAGCATATAAACTTATAATAAAGTCAGAGTTTGGCATGAGAATGTAAAATGTTTTTAAGGTGGTTAATTATACAAATCGAAAAGCTGCAAAAAGCTGAAAATTGATATGCAGTTTGTAAATGAAACTGTTAATGCCTATTAAACAATTGTGTTTGTGTAAGGTGTGATAATGCATAACTTATTAAAATAGTACAAAGTAAAAGTGAACCAATAATACTGTTTTAAATGATTATTTCTATAAATATGACATATATGAAATACGTAAAAAATTCAACCTGTCTATAATTCTACAACTATTTTAGCTTAAGGAACAATGAATTTTTTAAGTGTTTAATCTTCAATTCGTTACTTACAATATTTTACCTTTAATATACGTATAAAAATATTCATAAATATTTCATTCTTTGTCTAGTGATCTCTAGTTGAAAACATTAACAGATGGTTCTCAATGATAAAGTCATAGATCAGTAGGACTAAATATCTCAAAAATATTATGCAAATTTAATAATGAGTACATCAAAATGACTGATTATGAGTCAGAAGTAAAATATTATACCTAACAAACTCAATGTAATGAAGTTAAAACATTAATTGTCTATTAGACTGAAATACATAGGTGTACAATTACATAAATGAGATAATTAAGCAAATTTAGTTGTTAATCATTTTGTATGTCACAATCTTTTCCATATTACTCATTACATTGTTTTCAATGTAGAAGGATAAATGAAATTACTGTTCAATCATATGTGCATTCTAAGAAATGGTTCAGTAACTTTGATCAATATGTATGTATATCACAATATAATTCATATTATTGCTTACATTGTTTGCAGGAAAGAAGATTAAAAGAAACTTCTGTTCAATCATACGTGCATTAAAAAAAATAGTCCAGCAACGTTGATCACCTTAACTATTTCCATTATTTCTACAGATATAAAGAAAAGTTTATTTACAAAAGTTATATGGTACCAGAAGGACCATAACATAGCAGAAATAATTTTGTTATGAGTTGAGAAATAATTAACAGTTTGTGACAAATTTCCTATTTTGTATATAAAATATCTTACGAATTATTAACTTTTTGTACATAATACATTAATATTTTATTACGCAGAATGTTTAGAAGAATCCATTTACGAAAAAACCTTGAAAACTATGAAGATCAGCCATTTATGAAAAAATTGTTACTGCTAAGTAATAGTGCTTTCCATATTAAATAACTTCTGTGAATAAAATTTTCTGATATCTCTAAAAATAACGGAGATAATTAAGATGTCAATAAAGTGCGTATATTCAGCCTATCCTATATGTATATGGCTGAGTCGCACAACCGAACGGCCGAGTGGTGGGGAAAGCGCTCGGGTGATTGGCGCACGTTTTGTTGCATAATTCCTCGAATTCTGACCCTCTACAGCCCCGAAATATGCAATTAAAGAGCGGCTACTGTACTTGAAAACAACATTTCCACGCATATCTGATGCGAATATAAAAGATGGCATACTTATTGGCCCCAAAATCAGAGATTTGATGAGAGACCAAAATTTTACCGACAAGTTGAATAATTTGAAAAAAGGAGTATGGGGCTTTCATTTAAAGAAAACCACAGAAAATTTTCTCGGCGACCATAGATCAAAAAATTACATTACAATTGTCAGTGTTTGTAATATTACAAGTCAGTCTTCTTAAAAATTACAAAAAACTTGGCTGCAATATGTCCCTAAAAATGCACTTTTTACATTCCTATCTAGACTTTTTTCCACGAAATCTCGGTATCTCGGTGACGTGAGTGATGAGCATGGAGAACGTTTCCACCAAAATACAATATCCAACATGGAAAAACGGTACCAAGGAATGGACATGGGCGCAATACTTGCATATTGCTGGACACTTATGAACAACAATAATGATACTGCGTAGAAACGTCAAGCAAGACGAAAACATTTTTAAATTTGTTTACGTGAACAATGTTACAGGTACGAGATTACAGGCTGTAGTTTAACAAAATTTTTCAAATATTTATAACCAAGCGACAGTCAGAATTTGCACTAATCAGAATTAATCAAATGTTTATAATTACATGATTAGTATCCAAGAATACATGAAGAAAATCAAATATTATACATATAGCAAAGAAATGCCCATTGGACGATATATCGATGTCGATTACGCGTAGCTACGGCACTGAGGAGTCCGGGTGAACAAGCAATGGCCGCGTGGCGGTAAAACGTTGCGCACACGTTCCCGACGGATACCTTCTCGACCTGTTCCATTAAAAAGCGTTTCGACACTTTTTCTGGATGGTTTCTTCTTCAGAAATGTCTACAGATTCTGATACTGTGTAGCAAATTCGTACTAGGTAAAGAAATTTTCGTAAAAATGCAAAAAGCGTGTATAGAAAATACGCACATCGGCTCTTTTTTAAACTTTCACAGCTATTTACAACCATTAAGAATTACACAATTTAATAACTAAATACACTGCTGTATGCAGGGAACTTTCCTCTATTTTTTAAGATTAAATTGCACTTCCTGGCGTTTTTAGTTTGCACGTAATACGTCATTTTTGGGCAAAATCGGGTGTATTTACAAAAGCTGATGTTTTTCAAAAACTGTTTTCAATAACTTTAAGGATCCTCTAATGGATACTGCAGATCAGAAAAAAAGTTTAGATTAGTTGGACAGTGTAATTCATCTAACGTGTTAGCAATAAGTAGAAACGGAACGTAATGAACAGACGCGTTGGTCGAGTCTATCCCACCGCACGCGTATCGAGCAGATTGTGGAATTTGATTATCTGTAATATGAAGCATTATACGGAAAAATGTTGTTCTACAATTACAAAATCCGGTGTATTTACGGGAGATTGAGAAATTCTGCTCCGGATTCGTGATCTGGACGAGTAATTCTAAAAGGATCTCCCAATGGATATTGCAGATTAAAAATCGTGTTGAACAGTGTTATTAAAATTTAATTCGGTTATCTCTAAAACCAAGCACTCTGTATGACCAAATTTTATTCCACGTTCTTCATTCCTGGAAGTCTCCAATACTGTTTCCACTTCTTGAAGTTAAGTATTGAGCCCGGGGGGTAGTGCAAACGAAGGTGATCGAAATGTTAGTTGCCATGGATGACATCAGAATGTCCGAATATCGTCGTCTTGCACAGCATCATCATCAACGTTCCCGATTATCTTGCACACATTCACGCAACAGCAATGAAAATGTGCACGATTGGAGAAATTTATCCCAATTCGACTATCATTGATTGAAACAATGACCTTGAAAATCACTATCGAGTGATGCACTGCATGATGTCAAAAGTATTTTTTTCTAAGAAAAACATTATGTCTATTTTTGTTTAGTGTAGTTAGTGTAGTTAAATTGATGTACATTCGTGGTGTATTTGTGACCCTTCTGATGAATAGACGTGTGCGTTTGCAATTTTTTTGGATTTCGACCTGTGAGGATTTCATTCACGAAATAAATATAGGATAGAGAAACAAGAGATTTCAGGAGGCTTTCATTTCTCGAATACTTCTTGCCATTTTATTGTACAGGGTGTACAAAAAGTAATGGTCATGTCCTGAAGGTATGAATTTACACACCTGGAACGGTGGATATTTGTAACAAAAATTGTAACATTGAAATTTAATATTACATTTGTTGTTTACATCAACATATTCTTATCGTCAAGAAAGGACGAGGTTCAAAAAGAGTCATGCGCTGCAAATAGTTTTCAAGATATAAATTGATAAAGTTCTAGCAACGGTTTGATTGTATAGAGTTATACGCATAGATTAGAACCTACTACACTTTGTATCTAGCTGCGTAGTTGAAACACGGTATAGTGGTAGGTGTGCCCATGGGCGTAGCCAGGTTATCAGTCAGGGTGGGGGGGGGGGGGGGGGGGTAAAAATATCAACACAGTAAAAAAGGCTGTACGTAGCCAGACACACTTTATTTTGTTTTTAAAGTCATTAATCGTTGAAAATGGCTGCGTTTTGTTAAGATGTCATGCTCAGTCAGAAGTTTTCAAGAAATCGATTTTTTGCTTTCTACATTTTCTTTAAATACATCTCGAGAATATTCTGTGCAAGTTTCAAGGTAATCCAATTAAAAATGACAGAGTTACAGGCGTTAAAAAATGAACATTTTATATAAGTGTAAGCTTGACTTGAAACTTTAAACGCGTTTTTCTCGAAACTACATTTTTCAAATCGGTGATCAATATTTCTCGAAAACTACTGTGTTGATTTACATGAAGCCTTTTGCGCCTTATTTCATATCAGAAAAACTTGTCCTTGAACGAAGGATTCTTTTGTTCGTTCCATACTTTTTTTTTAATTGACCAAAAACGAGTGATTTTTTAGGTGAAAATCGCACTTATTCAGGAAAACGTCCGCTATTTTGTTCCTAATCAATATTTCAAAAAACCCCACGTTCAAAGACAAGATTGGTTCTTCCATTACATAAATCTTACTGAATTTTTAATTTCAAATGAACCGTTACGAAGTTACAGTGATCACGGTAGACCATTTTTTGTGAAGAGACATCCGGGAGAGCGCTCACCATTTATTTACTAATAAATATTTTTAAATAAAAAAATTACCTTATAATCTAGAAACTGCAATCTTTGAAACACAAACAAATTTTTTGAAAAAGGTCTTACAGTTTTCGAGAAAAAAATTCCTAAAGAACACTCTTTTTTCGGCCTCCTGACTGAACATGACCTTGAATACGGGCTGTTTCAAATTATACTGCAATATTAAATATTACGCAAAAATTGTATAAAAATTGTAATTTTTTTTCTTGTAGGGTGGGGCAAAAACTACTTTTTTCTGTCCAGGGGCAGGGAGCAAATGCAAATTCGTAAATATGTCGAACCTATAGAAGAATAAATGACGGCCCACATACTGCATACATTAAACGCGTTTTTCTCGAAACCATGTTTTATGACGGGCGCATATTTTGCTTCGGAACCACTGGACCGATTGACTTCAAATTTCGACTCACGAATAGAGTACATTTCTGGCTATCGCCGGACCTTGAAACTTTTCGATATCTTGAAAAACACTATTTTTTAGGACACGAGAAATAACAATTTTTCGGTACAAATCAGACTTTCATTTTCAAAGCTCTGTAATTTTGTTAGTTTTTTTTCAGATTATTTATCCTAGGCCGGACAATAGCCATATTCATGGACGATAAAACGCAATGTTGTTTATTTCTTTTAGACGACTAGGACGGACGCAATCTATGCGCCCATTGAGACAAGTTTATCGCAACATGACCAGCACGACTATTTATAGCTATAATTGTTAATAAAATGTGTCATAAAAATAATATTTTATGTTTTTATTTTACAATTGAAAATTTGTGGTTTTACTTTAAACATATATAAAGATATATGCAATGCCAGAGCTTGCAAGGTTTGATAGTTTTTTTTAAATTAGTTTCCATAAATCACGGTGAAAACGGCCGTCTACACTAGAATTCCCACTCAAAGAAAATTTCCTGACTTTTGGGCGAAATTCCACTCATTTTCTGCAGAAGTCAGCCAGTTTTTACAAGTTAACAAGTTTTCATTCTTTTTAATGGATCTAATATCATGGCCAGACTTATACAGATTAAGAATTCCTTTTTCTTTTTTGTTTCAAATAATTCTTGGGATACATTTTGTCAACGCCAGTAACACTTCACTTTGTTCATCGCCCCCAGTCATCACTCTGTATCAACAATATTTTTTCTGCTAGGCCTTCACACTTAGAACAATATTTAGAACGATAGTTAAAGACAATAACAAAATCAGGTTAAGTTCGAATTAATCTGTCGAACAGTTTTTGTGCAGATAATTCGCAAAAAACACCTACATTGCAGCCGCACAAGGTAGAATCCACCTTAAAAGGACAGAAAACCGTGCAAACTCTCTAAGAGTATTTGTTTCCAGCATATGGCTTCTATTGAACTTTTTGTCATGTTGACAAATTTAGTATGTTGATGTAAAACAAAAATTTAACGTTAATTTTCGATGTTATAAACAATTCTGCGTAAAGTTTTTTTTACAGACGTCCATCGATCTAAACGTGTAGATTCACCCCTGGAAGTTACGACACAATTTTTGTATACCCTTTACAACACATACACTCAGGTTTTCTTTCTGTTTATAACATTAAGCGTTCCTTTTACTTATTTAAATGGACTTCTAATCGTGAATCAAACAACAAATAATTTTTCTGTCGCTCGAATCAGAGATTTCTGGCACGAAGACGAAGAGTACGAGGACGACGAAGACGAAGAAGACCTCGACGAGGAGGAAGAAGACCTCGACGAGGAGGAAGATCGACTGGTGAAGGACAATCGCGCGGGCTCGGAGATCGAGGATCGATTGATGGTATTTGGCGACCAGACATGCAACTACGCAGCGTCCGTGGACTACAGAAACACGATTGATTTGCGAGAGATCGGCGTTGAGTCGAAAAGGGACGCGCTGTTGGATCTGAAGTCTGGCCAGGCGGCCGTCTCGAGTTCGTTTCGTCTGCTGCAGACCAAGTTAAATATAGCCGGTAGTATGGTGCGCGGTCGCAACAACACGGTTGCCGATCATCATCATCACCATCACCATCATCAACAGCCGCAACAGCAGCAGCAGCAGCAGCAGCAGTATTACGAGTACGAACACCACGAGCCGCGGCAGCACCAGCACCACCAGCGTCAAGGGTGGAGCAAGGAGGAGTGCTTTAATTTTAGATTCACGGATAAATCTCAAAGCGCGCCCAGTCTGCCTAGCAGGATCGACGACTTCGCACACGATCCACGGTCGTTGGCGGCGCGCACTTCCTCAAGGGCAACGTCTTTTGTTTCGACATCGAATCTATTCGAGAATTACACCCGAGTGGCCAGCGTGCCAGTCGATCTGAATCTCTGCGGTTTCTCCACGGCGTACGATGATCTCGAGTATCTTGAAGTGAGCCCACACGATCACGAAATGGCGGAAATAAGGAAGGCGCACGAGAATAAACGGGTGGAAAACGTCGAGGCGATCCGACGGAACGGGAACGAGGAGGATACCGAGCAACAGATGATGGACGCCCCGATGAGCTCGGTAAGAACGCAGGCATCTCAGAGCGTGTTGGTCGACGGTAAGATGAACCGCGAGAAGATCGAAGGAAACGCGGGGGACGCGGAGCAGTGTCTGGGCGATCACTGCTCGAAGCCGCGCGAGAAGAAGCCAGTGACCACAACGGTGAAGACACAGGATCGTGGGAACTGTGTACTCGACATGGCCATCGCCATAGAGAACAACATCGGCGCGATAGACGAAGCAATCGAACAGTTCAAACGCGAGGTCGCAGAAGCTAACGTGTTGAACAGTAAGAACACGGAGAGCTCGAACGTGGACGGCGTTCGGAGAACACTCTCCGGTAGATTGCGAGCCCAGAAGGTGAAGAACACCGCTAGTTACGAGCTGGCTCAGCAGTACGAGATCGACGAACGAAACTTCCGACCAAATCGATTCCGCAAGCAGAGTGCTAATGACAGTGAACCGAGCTCAAAGTCTCCCAAGAGTGTTTCCAGTGGTAGGAGACGTGTGTTGAATAACGCTAGCTACGAGTTAGCCCAACAGTGCGACTACATAAAAGCTCTTCAGTCCTCTAAAGGTGCTTTCCAGCGAATGGACGCGTGTGACGAGCTCGAGGAGCCAGTATCGGGCCGATCCTCGCAGTTCAAAGTCACCGACTTCGTGCAACAGATGGGCAGCAACTCGACATCGAATCTGAACGTCCACGAACCGTATATGGTCACGAGAAAGTATTCCAAATCGACAGAGGATATTTTCTCGCAATTCTCAAACGGACCATTCACCAGGGTCTCGATCAATCAGCTGGGCGAACGGTTGAAGAAGCAAGAAGAAGATTCTCTGTTGATTCAGGTAAAAAAAAACTCGGATCCATTTTCAACCTATGGAGACGATCGTAATGGGCAATCCGTAGTAGACGACGAGGTAGATTATCCCCGCTTGGAAACCAAACCCGTAGGAGCTTTCAGCCTAGATGGGGGCGTATCGCGCGAAGAAACAAACGCCCACGAATCTAAGAAACAATCCCCTGTATTTAGACACGAAACTGGGACTTCGGGTGTGACACCGAAGATCCCTGACACCGATCAACAGCCCACCAAAAAGGCAAATTCATCGAAAAGACCGTACATCGGTGACTATTATCCGGAAAAAATCGAACGTTTACAGCAACCGGAGGAGTATCAGGAACGGCTATCAGAAGTTGAAAGCGACGGAAACATCGGCAACGAGGAGCGTTCCTCGCCGTGTAACAAGGACGCTGGAGAACGACTCTGGAGGGTCGTGGTGGAAAAGCAGACCGTGGAGAAAGAGGCTTCCGTGAAGAAGGTTACCACGAAGAAGAAGGAAGAAATGAATGAGTTGGAGAAGGAGGAGGAGGAGGAAAGAAAAGAGAGAGAGAAAGGGCAGAAGGAGGAGGCAGCGGAAGCAGCGAGGGGACACACTGTCCACGGTGTTCGTTTCCCCCCACCTAGCGGTAGAGGCAATAGCGACGGCCTGGAATCCAGTGAACGGAGTGGGAATCCAGTTGTGGCTGTGGTAGTTGATACGAATCATCGCGGTGATCACGACAAACGTTACGAGGAGAGCGCGCGGGCAACAACTGCAGAGGTCAGGGTAGAAGACGCGACTATGTCGGCGCCGGCGACGACCACAAAACGGTCCAGCGTCTCGCCAACGCCGACGAAGGATCCATTGAGGTACCAGAGAGGCATGGTGGTCGATGCTTCCTCCGCGACTACGGTCAAGGAGGAAAGGAAGAAGGGTGGACTCGGTGGGTTCCTTCAGAGATTTTCGAGGCTACGGTTCAGTGGTAGATCAAAAGTGCCGCGGTCGGAGGTGCAGAAAAAAAATGAATCGCTCGGTCATGTGAATCGCGAGAAGGTGACCGACGGCCAGAGTAAAAAGGAGCCGGATTATATCATAATTCCGTTGCATCCGCCGGAAGAAGAGAGGCAGAAGGAAGAGAATGTTGTTGCGGAGGCGAACACGGACGTCACCAGGAGGCCCGTCGGGGACGTACAGCGAAGCTCTTCCAACGTTAGGTGAGTTACTGCGTTTCGTATGTAGGGTAAGTGTGGGTACTACTGCGGAATTTTAGGATAGGTTAATTTTAAAGTGCTCGATAAAGCGTTCAAATTAATGAAAGTCCCTCGTTTTAGGAAAGTTTCATGATATTAATTGCTTAAAAAAATGAGAACGGGGTATTTAATAGATGGATATAATAGAAATCAAAGAAATGAAAACCATATCCCATTGCAGGAATTACTGCGGACATGCATGCATTACTGTGTGCCAGTTACTAACGCAATACCGCATATTATTGTAGATTTGTGTTAAGCAAAATATTAGTATAAATACCTACTTATATCTTGTAAATAGAAAAATTATTTAACTTTATTTGTAAGAACCCTGTAGCTTTATTTTTTAAGCGAGTAAATACGGTCGAAAATAGGTTAGATTACGCAGTTACCTGTCCGCAGTAATAAACACACGTGGTGTAAAGTACTGCACTTAATACTGCGAGGAGAAATAGAAATTAAAAACAAACTGTAAATGTAAATAGGCATTCGGAACCGTCAGATTGGGAAATCGATCAAAGCTTCGTCTTGACGACTTTCAAACTACGATAAAAGAATTAATAATAACTTTGCTGTATATATTTACTAATAATTATTTGTAATAAAGTTTAAAATAATTTTATCATTAATCTTCAAGAACTTATGTACTTTTCAACATTAAATATTATTTGTTTTATGAATCTCCGCAGTAATCGCGCATTCGTAGTAATGCCCACACTTACCCTATGCTTTTATCTCGTGGTCTCTCTATCGTGGAAACGTTTACCGGTTCTTCCCATTTCTATTCCGTTTATGAACAGGCGTTACGCATCGTTACCCCTTGACTTTGACCTCGGTAATTATTTACACTATCTCTCGAAGGTATACAGTTCTATTGGGAATCACTGTTTGCATCGTTTCTACGGCTTCAAAGGAGAATAGAATGCTCGCCTTTGATCGCTGGTGAAAATACGTCAGCGAAATTTCTAATCGCGGCCAGCCTTCGGCTGTTTAATGTTTTATCACGAGAACCGTAGATTGAAAAATATTTGTATTACGTATTGCAATCTCTTACATAATTACTGTATTATGAAAGACACGTGTCCCACATGCACTGTCGGCTGAAAGTATACGACTGCTTCAATTGTTATTACCTTTTTATATGTTATATTGAAATGCGTGTTAAATCTGTAATAATCTAGTTCGAAATACCACAGACGTAATTAGTAGACAGCGGATTTTATGCATTTATAGCCTATAGGTCTCTGTGAAATACAATGAAGGACAAAACTTTCGTCAGGTGCAACGAGTTTTCTATTTCCGTTTCAGCCGAATAAGATACTTAAAGGAAGAAAGAAATTCCGATTTTTGTGTTTGTTTTTATGAACAACCTTCTGAAATGTGATTTTGGATAAAAATCCGCAGTCTAATAATTAGTCAACGATTATTTTACGAAAGTGGTATTTATGTTTCGTGATACCTTAAAGCACGTGGTACCTTATATATATATTTAAGGTACCACGAAACATAAATACCACTTTCGTAAAATAATCGTTGACTAATTATGTCTGTGGTATTTCCAACTAGACTATTACAGATTTAACAAACATTTCAATATAACATTTAAAATATATTTAGATGTATATATAAATCATAATAAGTGATTTTATTAATAGAAATTAGCACAGTTATATTTGATCTATGCAGAACGAAAAAGGATAGTATCTACGTGTTTCTTTTTCGGATATGTGTCAACTCGTCCAAAAAGAAATATTATTCTTATTTTATAAATAAGAAGTGTTCATCTTTTATTTTTTATTCCTTTTATCGCAACTCTTTTATTTAGATGAAAGATGTGCTCCAAGCTGTTCTTTAATTAGTATTCCATTCTTGTCTATATAAATTCAAATTTTAAAACGCTAATTCACAAAAAAGAGTGTCGAGAACAAATACATTGCCCTTAATAAAAATTTTGTTAGGCGTATAGAAAAGTAATGGTACTTAATTTAAATTTAACAAATACATATCGAAGATTTATGTTAGTTACACACATAATGAAACTTTCATTTAAATCGGTTGATACAAAAACGCGCGACAGACATCAAAAGATGTAAGAATTGTTAGATTTACAACAGTTGTAAGTCGAAAGTCGGGAAAAACTGATTTTTCAACATTTTTAATCGCTTGTATCTCGTAGCAACGTTAATCAATTTTGATGGAATTTCCAACATGTATATAACTAAAATAAATTATTGATATGTATTTATTACATTTTCATTACGGAGTCAGATTAAAAATTTGTAAAAACGACCTTTACTATTTTCTTGGCTATTCCGACCAATTGCAACTTTTTCAATTTTTCTTTACACATCATTTAGTAAACTAATATCTCTAACTTCACAAAAGAACTGATGTCATTTGGACCAATCTTAAAGAAGTTCCATTTTAAAGGGTGTACAAATACTTTTGTCCGGTACTGTATACGCTTATGATCTTGCTCGTGGATATTACACTACGGTGTTCTGTTCAAAATTCGAACGGTTGCCGCTTTCCGACCGGAAGTCAGTGATCATCACCAGTTGTTATTCCGTCGTGCGATATCGGTAGTTCCGATTCGTAAACAACGAAGCCTTTCTAGACGCCCGTTCTGTTCCGAGGTATGTTTCCCTACTGCGGCGGCAAGCAACGAGGTCAGTGATACCGAGGAGGCTTTCGTAATGGCGGCCGGAGTCTACGAACAGCTGCTAGTCCCGCGCTTCCACCCGCTCCCCCCACCCGCATCGCCTTATTCGGTTTTATTCACCTCTGTTTCATAATTCCACTTCCATCGCGTCCAATGTAGTAATGGGCAATCATAATGTTCAGGCATGTTTGCACTCCAGACGAGATCTTTAAACCAGAGACCAAAAATAACAGTTATTTGAAACATTTTTTGGAAAAAAATCATTGAGCAGAAAGTAATTTTTATTTACATGAAAACCAGATATTAATAAATCTCGAAGAAACTTTTCAAAAAATGATGTGATTAAAAAACATGGATTTTGAACCATTCTGGTTACGAATAATTATTTTACATGATCAAAATTTTTGTTGGTTACCAATAAGAATTATCGATGACGCAAATTTTTTTTGGTTGCGTATAACCATTATTGGCTACGAAAATGATATTGGTTATAAATAACCATTATCAATGACGGAAATTGTTTTTTGTTGCACGTAAGTTACTTTCATCTATCGACAGTTCTTATTAACGTTATTTTTATTGAAGTATCTATCAGTGACGCAAAATGAATTATAGAATTTATATATTTTCAGTTAAAATATAGATACGTTAGTGAAAGTAACGCTAATAAAAATTGACAATATTCGAAAGTAACCAAAATACAAACTCTCGTCATGAATATAGGTTGTCGCGTAGCCAAAAAAATTCCTGTCACTAATAATGGTTATTGGTAACCAAAATAATATTTTCGATAATGGTTACGTGCAACCAAAACAATTACTATGATAATGGTTATTTGTGACCAATATAATTTCCGTAGCCAATAATGGTTATTCGCAACCAAAGAAAGTTTCCGTCATCGATAATTGTTATTGGTAAACACCAAAAATTTTAATCATTTATAATGGTTATTCCTAACCAAAATCATTCACACAAAGATATTAACTCTTATACCGTCATTTTTTAAATTGTGATTAAAGCAGTTAGGGTAGGGTCTCTGCTTTAAGCGGTTCATTTATTGTTCGGTTGTTTCAAACGTTTCAAATACATCGTGGTTCGACACTTTCAACCGCTCGGTTAATCCGGGAGTAGGCGCACCAACTACACTTCTGTTAGTAGGCGCGTCAGTCATTTTGACCGATATTAACATAGTGTGAAATAACTTAATAAAATTACTAAAATAGTATGAATAACCTATAATAATATTATATTTTATTTATCTGAGAAATGGATCACATAAATAATTTTCATTTTTCATGATAAAATTGGTATTAAATAACTAATTATTCCATGCTTAACAAGTTAGATTCACTCGCACCATTGTTACATTTATTACAAAAGTAAACTGTATGTTCATTAGAGATAAATGCTTTACATTTAATACATTGTTTTATTGTTTTTCTATTCTTTTTGGAACTACAAAAGTAACATGTCCCAGGATGTATTGCTCATTCTTCATTTGGTTTCTTTATTATATTTTGTATTTCGCTTTTCACGGTATACGGTAGACTCGTAATTTGTGACCTAACATGTACATTTTCTTTAAATTAAATTAATAAAGTTCCTATAGAAAGTAACGCCGAACAAACTTACTTTTAATATTATTTGGGCGCTAATTCGAGTAATATTTAAAACTGTAACAAATAATCTTAGTGACCATTCATTACACTTTTTTGCAACACAGTATGTTTTTTTCATTTCATCTACGATATCAATCCCTGCCTTCGGTCAATTATAATAAAAAATAATTTTGGATTTGTTATTTTTTTCAGCTTGTATTTATAATTTCTTTTTTAATATATTTATAAATTTATGATCTCCCAAATAAATTATATTTGTATACTTTTCTCGAATTAGAAATTGCATTCTAAAAATCATAAGTAAATAATACATACGTTTGCTTCGCTTGTTTCCTCTTCATCTATTTCTACATCTCCACAATCAATTTCCAAATCTTCTACCCAATCACTCACCCCATCTTCACTACTTTCACTTAATAAGAAATCTCGAAAAACATTCGTTTCGTTCGTGATTGTCTCGTATGTAATATTCGTCGCGTATGATAGACGAAAAAAGACTAACGTTACTAGGCTCCCTATGGTCGAAAAGACCGATGTTGCCTTTTCAAACTCGTGCAACATTGTATGCGGACACAGATCATCACCCCGCAACGTAAACAAATTGAGATATGCCTTAAGGTGGTTTGTACCTGAATCTCTAGTCAATAAAGCATCATAATAATAATTGGTCTTAAACACCCGCTAATATATTTTAATAATGTATAAAAATTATATCTATGAAACTCAAAACGACATTTCCATTCATCATTCATCATTATATTGTAAATAAAAAATATATTTTCGTTAGTCGTGTGACTCCAAGATGCTCGTTTCTGATACGTTTGGCAACGTCGTTTTTGCACGCATACTACATATATACGTGGTGCGTGTTCAGTTTTCTCGCGGAGTCAATATTCAATATTCTTGTATGTAAAGATAATTATATTCTCGTGCATTATAATTTAGAAAATTAGAAGTCATTAAAACACAAAATAAGTAAAACATTTTTTAAATGTATTTGTATTTGTATGACCCTACTTCAGCAACTTTGCCAAGTTCTCCACATAGTCCTAATAACCATCCAATAACCTACCTATCCTGGACTTTATTGTCAAATATCTTCCTGCAATGTTCGGCATGTTACAAGATTTTTATTATCAGAAAGCTCAGGATTTATACTTTCAGTACCTCGTTTTTAGTTAGCAATTCTAATTTTTGTAAATACAAAAGATTATATTTTCGGTAAGAAATTGTAAGCTGCCATAAGAGCTGTGTTGATAACTCAATTTTTGACAAGGTTTTTCTTATTTATTTGATTGTGTGTATGCAATTTTTTTCGTTCTTCAAACATTATATTCCATTACGTGGGTTTATTGTTTTCCTTATGGGTGTGCAAGATTTTACTGCTTCGCTAATAATATAATAATTGTTCATATTTTTTACTCAGTGAAGATTGACAGTAATCCGCGGAAAGAAATTGTGAATAACTACGATCTAAGTATGCTACGTAATGTTCTCAGTTTGTTCGGCGTGTTTTTAACTTAAAGGTCTTTTTAGTTGTAATAATTTTTACTTACATTAATTTCTACGAAAATAGGGTAGTGATCTGAGCCCTAAGTTTCCTCATTTACGTTTATATTAATTTTGTCTGCTATGTTCATCGTGGAAAGAACAAGATCAATGTTTGATTTTACATTTCTTTGAGTATCTATGTGTGTAAAAGTATTATTATAATGCAGAAAGAGATTATGACAATCAATACTAGACCAGAATCTTTTTCCATTCTTGTCGCTGTTTGAGCAATTCCAGATTTTGTTATGGGAATTAAAATCTCCAACTAGAATGCTGTGTACATTTTTGTCAACATATTCTACAATTTGTTTCCATTGATTTTGTGTGAGAGTGTAACCTGGGATTCGGTAATAAACTATCAGATCCAGGGATGGTTTTATGTTTGTTATTTGGATGTCACACATTTCCACTGATTGGTTCGGAGATCTTATTCTGCATATTTCTAAAACTGTTAGTGTCTTACGGATTAGGATAAGGATACCTCCTCCTCGAGAGTGAGTTCTGTCGCTTCTGAAAGGTACAAAACCTGTGCATTGAAAATCCTCTTCAGATTTTAGCCAGGATTCAATTGCAATTCTTCTTTGCGTTTCGAAACACTTCGTGTATTCCAAAATAGGACTCTTATTGTTTTCAGGTGTTGGTCCATGATATTTTATATGGTGTAGTCGTCACTGTAGTTGCAGTCTGGGTCAGGACGCTGAATTCGTTTTTTTTATTCTAATAATACGATTTTTTATATTTCGTTCATCGAGAAAACTGTATGATTCTGTAAGTGGATTAGTTAAAGCTGCGGTGTCTGTTGTATATTCTTTTGCAATGTTGCTTGTATTACATTTTCCTTGTGTTTCGAATATAAGTCATGCAAAATTTTCCAAGGTCAACGGGTATTTTTGAACATTCGATATACTTAATGTTATCTTTAGTTGGTAGCAGTTTTTTTTCGATGTCGTTAATAGAAAATAATGTTTTTTTGTGTGAGTTTTTTTTAACCTTTTTTATTTTTCTTTATGACTATTTGAATATTCTCTTCTTTATCTTTGTTACCTATATTTATATCGTCTGTATTTATTAACTCAGGAAAACTTGAAGATGATGTTGCAGTGGACAGTGGACAATGGTTTTTCTCTTCTTCGTGCAATTGTGGAATATCCATCTGTCTCTCATAATCATTTAATGTTACCTGATAGTTGGGTTCGGTATTTTTCCAGTGCTTTGCTAAATGTTCCTCCTCCTTGCAAAAAAGCATGTTACTTTTTCTATGGAGAGATACATCCAGTATACTATTTTGTCAAAATTTATTCGAAGAGTGCTTGGTAGATTATCAATATCTTATTCGATTATCAGCTGCTCTAATGTTTGTAATCTGTTAGGTTGGTTTTATATTTAATTTTAGCAATTCTTCTTCTATAATGGAATCGGGAATGATTGGACAAACATTAGATAATATGATGCGTTTTGTATTTGATATTAACGGTCAGATTTCTAAGGTATGCGGTCCAATGTTTACCTTAGTGCGATTACCGGTAAGCTTGTCAGCTATCTCTTTTGTGCTCAACTATACACACCTACGTCCGTGTGATATACGAGGGATGTAACGTGCATTAATAGGTTGAACTATATTACCAATCGCCATGGTATATTCCTGCACTGTAAGGCCTTCTATTGAGTCCAAAACTATTGGATATGCTTGTTCCTTGGTCGGGTATTGCACTTGTTGTACCATTGTTGCGTAGGACGTTGAAAGGATGACTTGTTGCTGGCATTGCCATATTTCCAGACAAATCACTGCAGGTGTCTCCGTAGTCAGAGACAACTGCAGTTCCTTTCCCTTTTTTAATTTCTTCCTTGATCTTAGGATATTTGATGAGCTGTCGCTCCTGTGTGTTCAGTTGCTCTACGAAGGTTCGACACCGACTCCCACGTTCTGTTTCTAAGCGAATATTATCAGTCTGTCATTGTCAACGTTTCCGAGCACACGTGTTGATATTTACTTCGTCGGTTTGATACAGTGTTTATCAAGTTTGATTTTCGAATTGTTAAACCGATTATCGTTGGTTTGTGATTTTTAGTGATTTTACAGTGAAGTGTCTTTAAGTACTGCTGTCTTTACTGAATATTTAGGGAATTTTTTAGCCAAGTACAGTTTTTTTCGCTGTTTTTTTTTGTTGTATCCTGATCAATATTGTGTCATTCTCTCAAGATTTCGTGGATATCGTCGATTAGTGCACAACCGCAATCTATAGGATCACTCTCTACCTTACCAACGCTTGATGATATCAGAGATCTTATCCGCTGTGAGTTCGCGAATTTTCAACGCGAGATTTTGAATGAAATTCGCTCGGAGGTGGCAGAAATACTTTCGGACCGAATTACTATACTGAAAAACAAATTATCGAATTCTTTAGAACTCAATAGTTGCGATCGAACAGCTGAATTTGTTATCGAGGAGATGAACAAAAGAGGTGAAAGATCTCGCAACATAATTATATATGGGCTAGATCAACCACCCAACCTTTCAGTTCAAGACTCCTACAAATATGATACGGATAAGGTTAAATCATTACTTCAACAGATTCAACCGGACAATTTCAATATTATTCGCATACAAAGACTTGGCATTCCTGAAAAATCCAACAGTAGACCAATTCGCATCACCTTCAAATCATATGATGAAGCCATTTCTATTTTGACAAACAAACACCGATACAGTGGGCCTTATAAGATTTCTGACGACAAAACCCCCATGCAACAGGAGTACATCAAAAAACTAAGAACCCAACTAAAAGTCCTTCAAGATAAAGGTGATAACACTAAAACTATTAGATATATCAACGGTATACCAAAGATCATAAACATGTCATCAACACGCCAGTCAAAAAACGGACACACTCTATATACTACCAGAACGTGAGGGGGTTGGGAATTAAAATCAAAGAACTGCTTCACAACATCAATTGTTCCTGCATCAACTATGACGTTATTCTCACGGAGACTTGGATGAACAACAGTATTTCCACTGACCAACTCGGACTAACATCTTACACTGTCCATCGCTTTGATAGAAACGCCATCACCAGCCAATATTCCAGAGGAGGAAGTGTATTGATAGCGATCAAGAACTCCTATCACAATTCTATCATAAATGTTACATCAAACAATACTGAGCAACTTTTTATATTAGTTACTGTTAAGCCTCATCATCTTGTACTCGGATCTGTATACCTTCTGTCATCTTCAGAAGCACATAAATTCAGTGAGCACTTCGAAAGCATTGAGGAAGTATCACTTCGTTATCCACATGTCCATTTTTTGATAGCTGGAGATTATAATATTTCTCAAATAATACTTAATTCTACTATACTTCTGCCTTCCAACTCTACTAATTTTTCTACTGATACAGTCATGAGCAACTCCAGACATGTCCAGTACTACATTCAGTAAACATTACTGTTGATAATAAGTCAAAATTTAGCTGCAGCAGTTCGTAGCTACAATCGTGAGACAATTTTTCGTTTTAGGAAATCATTTCGTAATTGAAATAATTTTTGTTTTGATTCCACCTATTTTATGGAAGGGCCCACAGTAGCACTGCTTGGCAACGATCACACAAACGTACACGTTATACAAAATAACATTGTACAACGAAAGTCGCGTTAATTCAAGTTCTTGAATTCTCGTTAATTTACGAGCTTCTGTGAAATGGAAATACATGCTGTATCTCGTTGAATTCGTCTCCAAAAATTCTATGATATTATTAATAAATAAGTATGTTAGTCCATATTAAAACATTAAGGTGACCGTAAAATTGTTCACACCACTGCACTTACAGAAAAACTGTGTACACTATGTAACGTGCCCCTCTGTACCAAAAAACTTTAGTTGAAACAATTTTTTTGTATCTTCATTAGTGTACGAATTATGATTTTTTTTCTAGTTAGAATCGTCATTTGGTCCCTGTACGTTGTGCCTGTCATAGAATCCGCCCTGCCATTTACGTCGGTTTTTCCCCACCATTTCTTTGCGTGTCTAATTCCGCTCTAATCAGGCTTCACGCTCATCCGATCGATATAATTTCACTCTCGTTTCGCATCCGATCGTCGGCCCCTGTGAACCATTTCGCCGGCTCGGATTCACTTCTCTCCCCACCTCAAAACGATCCAGTTCGCTTCTCTTAATCGAATTTCACTTTCTCACCGTTACCCGGCCGTTTCGACGTAATTCGACCTACAACGTAATCGCGTTCGGTAACGGTGAACCACCTTCGTTCACTCTTTATCCTGGCCCCTCGGCCCCCTAACTTCGCATTTCCCTCTCACTTCGCCCACTGTGAAAACACAGCCTGCTCCGATTTACGTTTACGACCTTTCGGACAGGCACGACTTCGACGAGAAGTTACCGACGGTCAGGGCCGTTCCTGGGTTGTTGGTCGCCCGGGTGCAAAAACAGCATTGCTGTAAACCAAAATAAAAATTAAAAAATATTTTTTATTTTCGTAAAGTAATTTTTATTATTGTCACAAAATGCAACAAAGATCCTTGAAAAATGAACGGTTTTATTGAAAATGAATATTTTATTCCATATATAAGTACGAAACTAACGCATAATGTTTGTAATAATGGTTATCACGGTTATAATAACGGTTGATAAATAGCGACCATTAATTGCTTACACGAATTTAATCCACTAAATATATATTTTATCCACATATAGTCTGATAGATCTGCGGCCGCCCCTGCGTTTGGCCGCCCAGGTGCGGGGGCACCGTCTGCATTCCCGCCAGGAACGGCCCTGCCCACTGTGTTCCGGAGGCATTTTAATAAGCTTACGTTCTACAGTCTTAGTGTTTAGTAGAGTGAAACTAATGATCAGACCATAGATTTCTATGCAAATGTCGAGTTTTATGAGTTAAGGGGGCATTTTAACCTGAACCTTTTAAAAAATTAGTTTCTGTTTTGTTCGGTTTTCTGCTGAAGGATTTGCCCGAATTCGTAAAATTAACGAAGTTATAGATGTTTTAAAGAAAACAGCACAATTTTAAACGAGTTTTTCTTGAAACCGTATTTTTTAAAATGGCTGACACGATATCGCAGGTTCTAATTGACTGATTGATTTCACATTGGATGTACACCATTGGTAGATGTGCCGTCATCACATGAATCAGTATTATCAGAAAATATTTTCTTTTGCTGACTTGTTTAATCTGCGAAACACGAAAAAAGTGAGAAGTACCATGTTTAAACTTGAAAGACTACCTTTGGCCATTTCATTTCAAATAAGCAGAATGGCCGGAATGGTACCCGTCTGTAGGACACTTTTTTTTAAAGGGCCGTATGAAATAATTTATAGTTCAATCAAGCTTGATTATGTTCACTTAACAAAAATAGTAAATATTCCAAAAGTCCCACCTAACTCTGCCCCCTTCATTATTCTTTTATTCGTCACGGTACAAAAAAATGGTTCGAGAGAAAGTTAGTGTATTTTAGGGGAGGAATTAGGCTATGAGATTGAAGGTCATCTCAAGGTCATATCTTGTGAGATTTCTCTAATCGTAACTTTTGTTTAAATGGAATGTTCCACTTTTTTGTTTGCCATTATTAAGAGTAATAATAAATACACTAATAATAAATAATGCGATATGGTGTTTATTTTGTTTCTGCAATTTATTTTCTGTGAGCTTCCACTTTAACTAGTTACGTGCGAAATTTTCAGCCCAAGGTCATTTTTAGGTCATAGTGTGATACATTGTTGGATACGTTTTGGTCTCCTCTTTTTAATGGCAAACAATAAAATGGGACATTCCATTTAAACAAAAGTTACCATTAGAGAAATCTCAGAAGATATGACCTTGAGATGACCTTCAATCGCATAGCCTAATTCCTCCCCTAAAATACACTAACTGTCTCTCGAACCATTTTTTTGTACCGTGACAAATAAGAGAATAATTAAGGGTGGCAGAGTTAGGTGGGACTCCCTGTATACATACACGTAGTCAACTGTCGTGACACAGTGTTTCCAGCGATTATACTCCAGTCTCACATTTGCGGTTGCATCCTACGTGCAAGTTACTTATTGATCTTTTGTCTTTCGTTCTTTTTTCTCGAGGAACACAAACGAAAACTTTGCCATTAATGAAACAACACAATAATCGAAGAAACTATATTCACGTGTACACGTATCCGATGAATTTTCAGATTCTTTTTTCTTAAATAGAAAGTTTCACGAGAAAAAATTTTTATTTCATATTATAATGATTTGTGACGACACTTGTTTAAACTCAAAACCGTATGGAGGGTGTAACGAGGCGGCATTGCTATTGAACTCTGTACTATTTCTGTTTCTTCATATCGAATCGTACTCACTTATCAGAGCACTGCTATTTTGTTAACATTTAAATTTTCCTTTAACTTTCCCGTCGGTTCTACTGTGAACAACACGCTTGCGTAATGGAATAATTACGTACATAGAAGGGATTGATGGATTATATTGTTTTATTCGTGGATCATCGCCGACCATCAATTTCCATCTGACTTCTGTGTCAATTAATCTTAATCTCGGTTACGACTCTCGTTAACGATTCATTTCCCTTTGCTTCGACGTTCGCCAACCGCCTGGTAACCCTGATGCTGTTTATACCGCGAGGTAAAGGGATTTTAGGAAACGACACTTAAGGTCAATGTCCCTATTTCTAATCATGTAAGAGTTCTGCTGTCGCAGAAATTGATTTGTGTTATTTATTTATGCAGCAATCGACGAAAGAACTTATTACATATAAAATTTAAATTCCCCTTTACAATTAAATTCAAATAAAAGTATTTTTAAAAGCATTTTAACTTAATAATAATTAATTTAATATGAAGTATAAAATGTTCCTATTTCTGCTCAGCGAAATTGAAAATGCTTGCATTTCTGCACACGAACGTGTCTCTATTTCTACTCAGCGAAAATGGAAGTGGCAAAACCAAATTTTGGCGAACAATATTAAAGATTCCGTAAGTTTTTTTTAGTAAAAACGCAGTGTCCACTGTAACTCGATCGCAACGGAACCGCTCAAATAACGTTTCTCTACGACGGACACACTTACTAAAATTATTTCTATTAAAATGCTGCCATCTAATGAACAGCGGCCTCTAGCAATTTGTACGGAAATACTGAACGAATTTAAATAATTTTTTGTATATTTAATTTATTATTTAACTTTTTAGATTAAATAAAAAATATACGTACCGAGCAGAAATCGAGACGTGATTAGAAATAGGAACATTTATGTATCCTAATTGTTAGTTATTATTTTAAAAAAATAAGACCCAGTGAAATAAAGAGAATCCTCGAAGTTCTTCATCTTTGACAAGGCGTATCTTTAAAGTTTTAAAGAGTTATGCGTTCTATTAAAGTGGAATATTTTCATGCGTTATTTTTCTATAAAATTAT